>NC_092712.1:170388482-170390307 GCF_047496885.1 Scyliorhinus torazame | reverse complement strand
AACCCCCTACTCAGGCTGGATGTATCTGAACTCGAGCTTGCAGCCCTTCGCCATAAGACCACAGTCAAAACAGGAAAAAGAAAGATGCAGAGTAAGGCCTACTTGATGGAAAGGGTGAACCCCATTGCGTATGAGGTCGGGCAGAAGGTAGTGCTCCAATCTTCCAGTCCGGCACATCCCTATTCCCTATACACGGACCCTATAATACGATAAGGCAAATCCATCCATTTACTGGGTACTGATGGATTCTGGGATAGTCGGATTGTACCATGTGACCCAAAACAACTATCACCAGTACCATTTTACACTAGAGGGAATTGAGGAAGTGGCCCCTGACCCCCAACCTGGGGTCGAGACCCTGACCCCTTGTTTCCAGTCTCACCCCCACAAACCCCAGATGCAAAACTCCATCTGATGTCACGCAGAAAGAGAAAACAAGTGGCGATTAAACCACGTACACTCAAACGCACCTGGTGCCGGGACCCCTGGAAGCGCCTGGTATGATGCTCTGACCGGGAGCTAGTGGAAGAGCCGGTTCCAGGTAGTCAGAGCCCGCCCACTTAGATCACTGCCTCAAAGGGAATACAGGGACTCTGCCGTCGCCAATTGTAAATAAAATGTGTAGTGTTCATTCCAAATTTAGAACTTTAGTTCCTGCGACAGACCATTGTCTCCTTCCACTCCTCCAAATTTTCTTCTTCCTCTGATTTCCCGGAAGGTGGCCTCCACAGATTCTAACAAATTGTCAGGATCTGCTCGATTAAAATGTTGTGTTTGAAAATTCCAAATCCAAACCCCAGAACACCAGCTGATGTCCAGTACCAGCACACCATATTCAATGCAGTATGATTGGCAGTCATTATTTCATATCAATCATAAGAACATAGTCTCCTCAATGTTCTCCCAAGATTGGCCCCAAGGTTGGCGGACCTTTGCTTTGCCACCACTCTTCGTCTCCTATATCATCTTCATCATACAGAAATATTGTCCCCAGGAGTCGGCGAACCTTGCTTCGCCATCTCATCTTGTCTCAATCATCTCTTCTTGTCTTAATCATCTCTTCTTGTCTTAATCATCTCTTCACATCCACACAACTTCCATTTGTGTGACTCTGCAGTGTGGTGAAAGCCACGACTCAGCAGTCCAGGAAAGCACCCAATTATACAGGATTCCTAAACCAGTCTGATTCAGAGTAGACATACCGACATCTACCACAACCCTTAGACACATCCCCATCTGGATCATATAAGAACTTGTCGCCTGCTAAGTCAACGAACCTTGGCCATCATTTTCGCCATCTCTTCTCAGACGAGCCTTTTTCTTTGCCATATCTTCTCATCTTCATCATATCTTTTCATCTAACTTCCGCTTATGCAACTCTGCCTTGTGGCAAAAGCTGTGACTCATCGATACTAGAAAGAAACCCCATTAAACACGGATGTCTTGATAACCTTGCCATGTGGTATTAGCCACAAATCTCATCGTCCCCAGGAGGAGTAAAATTAAACACGGATACCTGGCCGCCTCACGGTGCCAAGGTCCTGAGTTCGATCCCAGCCCCGGGTCACTGTCCATGTGGAGTTTGTACATTCTCCCAGTGTCTGCGTGGGTCTCACCCCCACAACCCAAAAACATGTGTAGGGTAGGTAAATTGGCTATGCTAAATTGCCACTTAATTGGAAAATGGGAGTTTTGATTACTGCTCCCTAATGGCAGCCCTCACAAGTGATCGATGGAAATTCAGTATCCATGAGTGTATGGAGCTAGCATGTTTAGCCTACGGCCCAGAGAAGGGGCTGGAGTAGAATAGAAGTGCCCCCAGGAA
>NC_092712.1:170145982-170380982 GCF_047496885.1 Scyliorhinus torazame | reverse complement strand
AGCAAACTTATCATCTGCTCACACCCCACTGCGCTTCCATGAGCTAGCCCGCCCAGCTAGCCTGGGAGCTCCCCTATGGCGCCAAACATCATTCCCACTATTGTTCCCGCTCGGACATACATATTCAAAAAGCACAGTTCCAACCAAACACAAAGAAAAGACAAAGAAGATCCATCCACCCTTCCCCCACCAGCACCAGGTTAACTTACAAAACTGAGGAACAGCCCAAGAATCAATATAAAAAACATTTTGCACACAGTTCAAAAGCGAGAATAACTTTAACAGAATCGATACAGCATTACCCGTCCCAAGAGTTCAGTGTTTCATCTGCCAGCCCTTTACTTTTAATAAAGTCCATCACCTCGTCCGCCGACTAGAAATAGAGTTCCCGATCTTCAAAAGTGACCCATAAACGAGCTGGACACAGCAGCCCAAACTTCACATTCTTCTTGCAAAGGGCCGATTTTACTCGGTTGAATCCCGCTCTTCTTTTGGCCAGATCCGCACCCAGGTCCTGGTAGATGCGCAGCATGCTGTTCTCCCGCTTACAGTTCCGTGTCTGTTTGGCCCACCACAAAATCTGTTCCTTAACCCGTTCGCACCACCATCGCCCTCGGTGGCTCGTTCACACGTGGTCTCCTCACAAACGTTCTGTGCGCTCTATCCACTTCCAAGGGTCGAGCAAACACCCCATCACCCTTTAATTTCTCGAGCATATTTGGCACATAGGCCCTTGCGCCCGTTCCCTCGCAGCCCTCAAGGAGGCGGACGATCCTCAAGTTCTGTCTACAGGACCTGTTCTCCAGGTCCTCCACCTTTTCTTGCAGCCTTTTCTGCTGATCCCTCATCAGCCCCACCTGTAACTCCAGCGCAGTTAGGTGTTCCTCGTGCTCGACCACCTTCTCCTTAGCCTTCTGAATCGTCCGACCTTGGGCTTCCAGTCCCTGCTCCACCCGGTCGATCGATGCCTTGATCGGGTCTAGACCTTCCTCATTTTGCTTGGCGAAACCCTCCTGAATAAATTTCACCAGCTGCTCCGTTGATCACTGGGCCACTGAGCCAGTACCCAGCACCTCCGCCATGTTTTTCTGTGCTCTGTGTTTTACACGTGCCTTCTCTGCTCGATTTTTCTTTCTTATACGACCATTTCTGGTCCACGTCTCCATATACTGGTGTGGGATTCCTCCTCACTGTCCCATTCACCCCCGATTTTTCAAATGAAATTCGCAAAAAATTCAGGGAAAAAGGTCGAAAAGGTCCGTCATGAGCGGGAGCTACCAAATGTGCGACCTCCTACTCCATAGCCACCACCGGAAGTCGGAAATCAGAAATTCTTATCCAACACTTTATACTTGCATTCAATTACAATACTTGATTTGAAGGGTAGAACAATGCACTCCAGAGAAATTGGTTTAAGGTGTAAGTATTGTTAATCTCCACCCCAAACTTGTCCCTGTCAGCATTTACTTAAAGGAGCAAAATACATCATACTTATGATTCTCGATCCAGACATCAGCCATTGTCAGCGATTTAACTTGTCACCTGCCCAGGAGGAAATAGGCATTCTAAATGCTGCACTACCGGGAGATCTTATTCTATTAAACTTTCAATCAAACCAAATATCATTTTTCTTGAAAGAAACTGCTGATTATTAAAATTTGAAACCTTATGCCAAAAGATATGAATTTGATGTGCTGTGTATTGCAGGTTTGCAGCCTAGTAAAAGGGTTTAAAATCTAAGAAACTTTCAGACTATAATATTATAACCTAACTGCAATTTTGTTTTTTCTATTCTTCATGGTTCCTGGAAGAGACATCAGGTAATC
This sequence comes from Scyliorhinus torazame, assembly GCF_047496885.1. Taxonomy (NCBI): domain Eukaryota; kingdom Metazoa; phylum Chordata; class Chondrichthyes; order Carcharhiniformes; family Scyliorhinidae; genus Scyliorhinus; species Scyliorhinus torazame. Next base: position 170,379,156 of record NC_092712.1, on the reverse strand, counting down.
ACTCAAAATATTCAGACTCCTCAAGCTGAAAGCTGAGACAATTCATGACAGCCTTCCCAGTGAGAATGCGGACAATTTTCCAAAATGAATTTATATTGGCCACAGGTGACGGGATTTGAATCACCTCTCATCAAAGAGTCCCAAGGAGCTAAACGTTTCACTGATCAGTGGAAATAATTGTTGGATCCAGCAGGAAAGCATTAGCTCACTTGAGATTGGACAAGAAATTAGGCTCGTTAGCACCAATGTTTTGTGCCATTCGTGCTTTCAGAGCTCAAAAATGGTGGAGTGGACTGCAATAGATGCCATATTAGTCCAGTGAATGTCTGCTGTAAGTAAGCAGAGCAGGAAGATCATAATGTAATTTTTGAGCTTAACACTCCAGCTAATGCCCTTTCCTAACCTCACATAGCTAAACGGGCAATGTCACAGAAGTGGAAATAGGTGTATGTATGTGGTTGGCAGCTCATCTCAGGGTCAAATAGGACACTGAGGTTGAAAACAGTTGGGTCTGGCTTTAGGCAGTAACCAGAGAAAGGATGAAGTTGATGGAGAAGGAGCAGAATTTGTCACGGGAACAGAAGGCTGCATCTTCTGTCATCCCAATATTTAATTGGAGGGAGTTTCTGCTCATCCAATATTGGACGTCAGATAAGCAGTCTGACAACGCAGGGATATGGAAGGGGTCATGAGCTATGGTGGTGAGGTAAAGGTGGGTGTCATCAGCATACATGTGGAAACTGGTGCTGTATTGTCAGATAATGTTACCAATGGGTAGCAGGTGGATGAGAAATAGGAAGGGTTCAAGAATAGATCCTTGGCGGACACCAAAGGGAACTGAAGGGAAGACAAGTCATTGATAGAGATTGTTGGTGAGTACATGAGTGGCGGGTGTGTGGTGATTTAGACAGTAGTTGAGACTACTGATATCGTTACTGTGTTATATCATTTGAAGCTGCAATCACTGCACTTATATGAAGACAGTGAAATTCTTGTGGCAATGCATCAAAGATCTTGGCTTCTGGCAACGGTCTTGTAGAACATTTTAGTCCACTTATGACAAGAATAGTGGATGAACGGTTACTGCCTTATCATCATGTAAGGTGATGTCCCCTTTAAGACCGGGCTTGGAACCCTGGGGACTCCGCCTCTGGCTCCACCCATCTGGGAGCCATACATAAAGGCCTGCCTCATGGTCTGTATAGCAGTCAGCTCTCGTCCATAGCTGTAGCATAGTTATTAGTCTAATAAAGCCTTCTTTACAGTTTAACCTCTAAGGGTCATTATTGAGGGTACCTCAATTTATTAGACTAAACTAGATTCAGGATGGACGCAGGCCTAAAACCAGAGAAGCTCAATCTGGAAGCACGAACGCCGGAGGCAAAGGAAATTTTTAAATACTGGCTGCGGTGCTTCGAGGCCTACCTGGACTCAGCAGAGACTCCCATCCTAGGGCCACGCAAGCTGCGTCTACTCCACGCCCGGGTGAGTCACAGAATCTCCGCCACGCTCGAAAAGGCGACGACTTATGAGGAAGTGATTGAGTTGCTCCGCAAGCGGTTTGTCAAACCCGTCAATGAGGTGCACGCCCGGCATCTGCTCTCTACCTGCCGGCAGCGCTCGGGGGAATCACTCGACGAGTTTGTTGAGAAACTCACCGCGCTTGCCAGGGACTGTGACCATCAGGATGTGACAGGGGAAGTCCATATGAACCTGCACATCAGGGATGCTTTCGTGTCCGGAATCCGCTCAATCTACATCCAGCAGCGGCTGCTCGAAAACGGGGCAAAAGACCTCCAGGAGACGCTAACGCTCGCCTCCTCGTTGGAGGTGGCCCGACATAACTTGGGTACGTACCCCGCGAACTCTGCCAGCCCCCCCCCCCCCCAGACTTCCTCAGACTCACCCGTATTACAGGCCTGCGCCACGCGGCGACCCGCTCACCATGGGGGCACACCTTGCTACTTCTGCGGGCAGGGCCAGCACCCACGCCCACGCTGCCCAGCCCGCTCCGCGATCTGCAGCGACTGCGGGAAGAAAGGGCACTTTGCGAGGGTCTGCCTGGCCAGACCCAGGGGCCAGAAAAACAAAGAACAGCCGGCCCGAAAATCAGGCTCTCAGGCCCGCAGGCCTCGCAATGCTGCTGCGCACCGACCCGACACCCCCTCTTCTGACGCGTCATCAGCCTCGTGCGAATCATGGGAGCGGCCATCTGGTCGGCGGCCATCTTCTCGACCCGACACGTGCGACCGACGGCAGCGGCCATTTTACGAGTCCGACTCGGCTGACGACTCCGACTACCCGCGACTGGGTGTGATCACCCTCGATCAAACTCGGCCAAAACACCTGCAGAACTCCATGGTGCAGGTCCAGGTCAACGGGCACGACACTGCATGCCTCTTCGACTGCGGGAGCACGGAGAGCTTTATCCACCCTGAAACGGTAAGGCGCTGCTCCCTACGCACCCATCCCGCATCCCAAACCATAGCCCTCGCATCTGGGTCCCACTCGGTACAAATCACGGGGTACTGTATTGCGGATCTCTCGATCCAGGGTGCCAAATACACCCGTTTCAAATTTTATATCCTCCCTCGCCTCTGTGCCCCCCTGCTGCTCGGACTGGATTTCCAGTGCAGCCACCGAAGCCTGACATTGAAGTTCGGCGGACCCTTGCCCCCCCCTCACGGTGTGCTACCTTGCGACACTGAAAGTCGCACCCCCCTCGCTATTCGCTAACCTCACTCCCGACTGTAAGCCCGTCGCCACCAGGAGCCGGCGCTACAGTGCCCAAGATATGGCTTTTATCAAGTCAGAGGTCCAGCGTTTACTGGGAGAGGGGGTCATCGAGGCTAGCAACAGCCCTTGGAGAGCGCAAGTGGTGGTAGTCCGGTCCGGGGAGAAGAAATGGATGGTCGTGGATTACAGCCAGACCATAAACCGATTCACGCAGCTTGATGCGTACCCCCTTCCTCGCATCGCAGAAATGGTAAATCGGATCGCCCAATACCGAGTCTTTTCCACGGTCGACCTCAAATCTGCCTACCGCCAGCTCCTCAACCGACCAAAAGACCGCCCCTATACTGCCTTCGAAGCAGCCGGCCGGCTCTTCCACTTCCTCAGGGTCCCCTTTGGTGTCACAAATGGGGTCTCCATCTTTCAAAGGGCGATGGACCAAATGGTGGACCAGTACGGTTTGCAGGCTACATACGCGTATTTGGACAATGTCACCATCTGCGGCCATGATCAGCAGGACCATGACGCTAACCTCAAAAAGTTCCTCCAGACCGCCCGAGCCCTTAACCTGACCTATAAAGAGGGCAAATGCGTTTTCCACACCACCCGGCTGCCCATCCTCGGCTATGTCGTGGAAGACGGGGTCCTAGGTCCCGACCCCGACCGCATGCGCCCCCTTAAGGAACTCCCTCTCCCCCGCAGCCTCAAGGCCCTCAAACGGTGCTTGGGGCTTTTCTCCTATTACGCCCAGTGGGTCCCCAAGTATGCGGACAAAGCCCACCCACTCCTAAAGACCACCACTTTTCCCCTCTCGGCTGAGGCTCAATTGGCCTTCAACCGCATCATCAAGGCCGCCATGCACGTCTTGGACGAAACCATCCCTTTCCAGGTAGAGAGCGATGCATCAGACATCGCCCTGGCTGCTACCCTCAAATCAAGGAGGCAGACCAGTAGCGTTCTTCTCCCGAACCCTCACCGCCTCCGAGATTCGACACTCTGCAGTCGAAAAGGAGGCACAAGCCATTGTGGAGGCTGTGCGGTGCTGGAGACACTACCTCGCCGGTAGGAGGTTTACCCTCGTCACCGACCAACGGTCGGTCGCCTATGTGTTCGATAACACGCAACGGGGCAAAATAAAAAACGATAAAATTTTGAGGTGGAGGATCGAACTCTCCACCTACTCGTACGATATCAAGTATCGTCCAGGGGAGCTCAATGAGCCCCCAGATGCCCTGTCCCGCGGCACATGCGCCAACGCGCAGGAGGACCGCCTGCAAGCCATCCACAATGACCTCTGCCACCCGGGGGTTACCCGGCTCGTCCATTTCATCAAGTCCCGCAACCTACCTTACTCAACCAAGGAGGTCAAGACCATGGTCAGGGCCTGCCAGGTCTGTGCAGAGTGCAAACCGCACTTCTATCGGCCAGACAAGGTTTGGCTCGTGAAGGCCTCGGGCCCCTTTGAGCGACTGAGCGTGGACTTCAAGGGGTCCCTCCCGTCCACCAACCGTTATGCCTATTTCCTCACCGTGATCGATGAGTTCTCCCGTTTCCCATTCGCCATTCCCTGCACCGACATGACCTCAGCCACGGTGATTAAGGCACTGCACAGCATCTTCACCCTGTTCGGTTTCCCTGCTTATATCCACAGCGACCGGGGTACATCGTTCATGAGCGATGAACTGCGTCAGTATCTGCTCAGCAAAGGCATCGCCTCGAGCAGAACGACCAGCTATAACCCACGGGGAAACGGGCAGGTGGAGAGGGAGAACGCGACCGTGTGGAAGGCTGTCCGTCTGGCCCTGCGGTCGAGAAATCTCCCAACCACCCGCTGGCAGGAGGTCCTACCCGATGCCCTACACTCCATTAGGTCACTCCTCTGCACGGCCACGAATGAGACCCCTCACGACCGATTGTTTCTCTTCCCCAGGAAGTCTACCTCCGGGGTCTCGCTTCCACCTTGGCTGATGGCTCCGGGACCTGTTCTTCTCCGGAGGCACGCGAGGAGCCATAAAACGGACCCCCTAGTTGAAAAGGTCCGACTGCTCCACGCCAACCCCAGTTACGCCTACGTGGAGTACTCCGACGGCAGGCAAGATACGGTTTCCCTCCGGGATCTGGCGCCCGCTGGATCCTCCATCACAGACGCCCCTTCCAGCGCCGCTCCCCTGCAGGACCCGTCGCCCCCTACAACACACCCCCCTTCCGGCCTACCACCCGTTGGTGAGCTCCTACCATGCGTACCCTTGCACCCCCCCTTTACACACCCCGCCGGCGCCGGCTCCGCTACCCCCAGCCCTGCCTAGTTCCTCTGCCCTGACTCGGACCGAAGCTCCGACCGCTGTGCTCCCGGATGTGCCCTCAACCGGGACGTCCGTGCCCGCCGCACCACCGCCCGAATTGAGGCGGTCAAGGAGGACGATCCGGCCACCGAGACGGATGGACCTATGATGGCACTTCACCCCCGCCGGACTTCTTTTTAAACAGGGGGTGAATGTGATGAACGGTTACTGCCTTATCATCATGTACGTTGATGTCCCCTTTAAGACCGGGCTTGGAACCCTGGGGATTCCGCCTCTGGCTCCGCCCATCTGGGAGCCATACATAAAGGCCTGCCTCATGGTCTGTTTCGCAGTCAGCTCTCGTCCATAGCTGTAGCATGGTTATTAGTCTAATAAAGCCTTCTTTACAGTTTAATCTCTAAGCGTCATTATTGAAGGTACCTCAAATAGTGGAATATATTCAAAGCACTAAGTTGAATATCAAACTTTATTGAGTTAATCCAGATATCTAAAAATCAATGCTCTTCCCGACTATGGATTGCATAACACTTACAATTCTTTATTCCTGAAATATGAGGCAAACAAAATACAGACTGAGCGCAGTCAAAATGATGTTGATTGTAGTTTCCAAGTGACTACCAGGTCTCTCCTTCACTCCAGTTGCAACATCAAAGTTTCTAACAGTTCTTTTGCACAACACTTTGGGGATGGGCAAAATGCAGACTGACAGTGGCTTATTGTCCAATTGCCATTTGTCTTGGGTTGAAATGCTGACCACTTTGTTTGAGGAAGCCCACCCTGGCTGTGTCAATTTTCCTTGGACCTCACTCAGTAGTTTCTCTTCATGTGAAGGGCCACTGCAACAGCTGAGGGTCACAGATCGATTGCAAGTCTCATCCATTCAACTGGCCAATTTCCAGATAAGTGTTTGCAGAAGAAGTCATGTGATCATAAAGTACTGTTACCTCACTCCAGTAAGCCTCTTAAGGCCTTGTTGCTCGTTATTTTGGACAGATATCTCCTTTAATTAGAAGACTTTTGGTTCGTCCTGACATCGTTACCTTGCCAGTTCCTGCCACAGATCAGCAAGTTTAATTTTAAAAGGCTGAAAGATCAGCATTTCTTCTAACAATAGTCTACAGTTCCACTCAGGGCATTATGGTTAATATAGTCAAGCTTTAACATAAAGTCAATTATTTTTTTAGTAAAGCCATTACTGTCTTATGGCCCTAAAAGTTATCTACACCACTGCATTTTAACCATGTGTTAAAGGGCCTTCTTTCACACTGTGATTAGACATTTAAATGAAGTGCTTTTCACTTTGTCAAGAATTCCAGCCATCAACAATCCCGTTAGTTACATTAGACCAAACTTGTACATTCAGATACCTAATGCAGTGATGTGGGATATGGGAAGAGACCCTGTACCTTGTATTGTCTGATGTTCTAAAGTACTTTTTTTCTGCACATTAGTCTTTTGAAGAGTCCTCCTTTAACGTCTCTAATGCAGGATCTGAAAACCTGGGAGCTCACTCCCTCCCCCACTGTGCCAGTTCCTACTATTTCCAGGTTGGATTTTCTTCAACCATTACTTCCAGCACCTGCAGCAGTAACAATGCACTTCCCTTTTAAGAGGTGCAGATTCACTTTAAGTGGGACAAACTGCACACAATCTTACTCCCCTGCTGAAGCATTGTGCCAATGAAAAGTACAATTAGCACTGGCCGGTTGCAAAGATGACTCAAATGAATAGGCAGCACAATGTTGGTGAATTGCCTGGATTCTACTCCATCGCCGCAGGTTAATATTAGATCGCGATCTCCCCACCTGCTTACTGGGCCTGTTCAATTTAGCCCCAAATTCTTTCCTCCTTCAGCACAATTTAACCTTTGCCAATCAAATCATACTGGTGGGTCGCAGTGATTTACCTTGAGGCACTTTTGTTAAATTGGATTTTGCTAGTGGGAAATCATCCAATCACAATTCACTTACACAATAATAATCATTTAACACATCTCAAGCTGCTGAAAACCATCTAAATGGCAACAATTCTAAAGCCTTGTGCTGTTTAATGGGCAATACTCACACTTAATAGCTCCACGGAATTAAAATACTCACATTTTAGTTTCTTCTGTGGAAGTCCATGAATTGGCTTTAATTTGAATTTAAATTGGTTTTTGGACCAAGCAATGAGATGGATTAAGGGTTGCCCTGTCCACTTTACACATTGGCTTTGTAACTTTAAGGATGGGATAAAAAATTCAAACATTTGTAGTGATTAAACAGGGGTGGATGCTAAAATCTGATGTTAACTAATCATTAACTTTCTGAAGCTAGTCAACTGACACTAAATTAATGAGTGCAAAATATAATAAAAGTGCATTCTGCAAAGTGTAATTCAGTTAGTCATAATAATTAAAGCAACAAATACTTGCAGAATCATACAAAATCCATCTGGTTTCAATCTTGCAACGAAATGCGAGATGGTTCTCCTCTATAGCTGGAGAGTTTCCTCAGGGAAAAACATTGTGGGCCCTTTCTCAGGTATGCACCCTAAAGTAAGTCTGAATAACTACATAATCTCCAAACAACTTTGAAACTTCTGATTGCTTTCTATTGGTTTCTTTAAATTACCTTTAGTTGACTCACAAAGTTTTTTAAATTTATACACAGGATGTGGGCGTTGCTGACTAGGCTAACATATACTGACCATCTCTAATTGCTCTTGAGAAGGTGATGGTGAAATGCCTTCTTGAATCACTGCAGCCCATGTGGTGTGGATACCCACCCAACAATGCTGTCAGGAAGGGAGTTCCAGGATTATGACCGAATGACAGTGAAGGAACAGCGATATATTTCCAAGTCAGGTTTGGTGTGTAGCTTGGAGGCAAATTTCCAGGTGGTGGCATTCCCATCTGTTTGCTGCCCTTGTCCATCTCAATGGCAGCTGCCGTGGGTTTGGAATGTGCTGTCTCAGGAGCCTTGGTGAGTTCCTGCAGTGCATCTTGTAGATGGTACACCTTGCTGCTACCGTTCGTCGGTGGTGGGGGGTGTGAATGTTTGTGGATGGGATGACAATCAAGTAGATTGCTTTGATTCCATCACACTCCTGACCTTTGTCTTGTAGGTGGTGGACAGGCTTTGGGGAGGCAGGTAGTAAGTTGCCACAAGATTCCTATTCTCTGACCACTCTTGTAGCCACAGTATTTATATGGCTAGTCCAGTTCAGCTTGTGGTCAATGTTAACCCCGGGATGTTGATAGTGGGGGATTCAGTGATGGTAGTGACATTGAATGTCAGGAGGGATTATTGGAGATGGTAATTGCCTGGCACTTGTGTGGGATGAATGTTACTGGCCACTTGTCAGACCAAACCTGGATATTGTCCAGGTCTTTCTGCATTTGCACATGGACTGCTTCAGTGTCTGAGCACCACAATGCTCGCAAATGGTGCTGAGCATTGTGCCATTATCAGTGAACATCCCTACATCAGACCTTATGAATGACTGACCTCCAACCACCACAACCATCTTCCTTAGTTCTAGGTATGACTCCAAACAGTGGAAAATTTGCCCCCTGGTTCTCACTGACTCCAGTTTTGTGAGGGGTCCTTGATGCCATACACAATCAAAGGCTGCCTTGATGTCAAGGGCAGTCACTCTCATCTCACCTCTGGAGTCCAGCTCTTTTATCCATGTTTGAACCAAGGCTGCAATGAGGTCAGTAGCAGTGATCCTGGCAGAACCCAAACCAAGCATCAGTGAGCAGGTTATTGCTAAATAAATGCCACTTGACAGCATTCTTGATGACCCCTTCCATCACTTCACTGATGATTGAGAGTAGACTGATAGGGCGGTAATTGGCCCTGTTGAATTTGTCTTTTTTGTGCATAGGACACACCTGGCAATTTTCCGCATTTTCTAGTGTTGTAGCTGTACTGGAATATCTTGGCTAGGCGGTGACAAGTTCCGGCCACAAGTCTTCAGTACTATTGCTGGATTATTGTCGGGGCCCATAGCCTTTGCAGTATCCAGTGCCTTCAGTCTTTTCTTGATATCGCGTGGGGTGATTTGAGTTGGCTGAAGACTGGCAGCTATGATACTGAGGACCTCCGAGGAGACAGAATTGGCCCATCCACTCGGCACTTCTGGCTAAAGATTATTACGAATGCTTCAGCCTTGTCTTTTGCACAGGTGTGCTGGACGCCTCCATCATTGAGGATGGAGATATTTGTGGAGATTCCGCCTCCAGTGAGTTAAAAAACAAAGAACAATACAGCACAGGAACAAGCCCTTTGGCCCTCCAAGCCTGCGTCGACCATGGTACCTGCCTAAACTAAAACCGTATGCACTTATGGAATCCATATCCTTCCATTCCCACCCTATTCATATATTTGTCTAGATGGCCCTAGATGTCGCTATCGTACCTACTTCTACCACCTCCCCAGGCAGCGCATACCACACTCTGTGTAAAAAAACTTGTTTAATTGTCCACCACCATTCTTGACTGGATGTGGCATGACTGCAGATATTAGATCTGATCTGTTGATGGGGGATCACTTAGCTCTGTCTATTTCTTGCTGCTTATGTTGTTTGAAATGCAAGTAACCCTGTGTTGTAGCTTCACCAGGTCAACACCTCATTTTTTGGTATGCCTAATGCTGTTCCTGGCATGCTCTCCTGCACTCTTCATTGAACCATGATTGATCCCCTGGTTTGTTGGTAATGGTAAAGTGGGGTTTATGCCAGAGCATGAGGTTACAGATTGTGGCTGAGTACAATTCTGCTTCTGCTGATAGCCCACAGCACCTCATGGATGCCCAGTCTTGCGTTGCTAGATCTGTTCTGAATCCATCCCATTCAGCACAATGGTAGTGCCACACATCACGATGGACACTGTCCTCAATGTGAAGATGAAACTTTGTCTTCACAATGGCTGTATGGTGGTCACTCAAACCGATACTGTCATGGACAGATGCATCTGCAGCAGGCAGATTGGTGAGGATAAGGTTTTTCCCTTTTGGTGCTTCCCTTGCCACCTGTCACAGACCCAGTCTAGCAGTTATTTCCTTTTCTTTTTTAAATAAATTTAGAATACCCAATTCATTTTTTCCGATTAAGGGGCAATTTAGCGTGTTCAATCCACCTACTTTGCGCATCTTTGGGTTGTGGGGGTGAAACCCACGCAAACATGGGGAGAATGTGCAAACTCCACATGGACAGTGACCCAGAGCCGGGATCGAACCTGGGACTTCGGCGCCGTGAGGCTGCAATGCTATCACTGCGCCACCATGCTGCCCACAGTTATTTCCTTTAAGGTTCAGCTAATAATGGTGCTACCGAACCACTCTTGGTGATGGATATTGAAATCCCCCACCCAGAGTACATCATATGCCCTTGTCACCCTCAGTGTTTCCTCCAAGTGCTGTTCAACATGGAGGAGCACTGATCCATCAGGCAAGGGTGGACAGTATGTGGTAATCAGCAAGAGACTACAATTACCAGTTAGAGAATGCTGAATAACAAAATGGAACATTTTAATTCCTAACTGATATCTTCCATATCTCCAATCAAGCAGCATCCATTACAGGTCAAAAACCACTTATGAATGAAGATAGCAAACACATGATTACTTGCCAACCTCTGGATAGAGTTCTTTGAAAGGTTGCTTGGAAAGGGAGAGTTTCTTTCAGTAAACAACCTACACAACCCTGTCTGTCAGGTTAATGCTGAATCTGACAACCTTCTGCAAACGCTGTTGTTCATCTCACATCTTCCAGAAACTATCTGAAACACTGCCTGCTACAGACATGGCTCCATCCATTGCTTGCATCATCTTTATTCCACACAAATCCCATGATCTACTTACATAAGTTTAAACACAGCATTGGTACTTATCCACTCCCCAGAAATCTTTTTTTTTTTCTTTTTTTATAAATTTAGAGTACCCAATTATTATTATTTTTTTCCAATTAAGGGGCAATTTAGCATGGTCAATTCACCTAACCTGCACACCTTTGGGTTGTGGGGGTGAAACCCATGCAGACATGGGGAGAATGTGCAAACTCCACACGGACAGTGACCCAGGGCCCGGATTCAAACCCGGGTCCTCAGTGCCGTAGTCCCAGTGCTAACCACTACGCCGCAAGCCACCCTGGGTACTCCCCAGAAATCATATCAAAAAACCATTAGGCCTCTCCTTGTAAACATAAGCATGGCTTGAAAGAACAATGATCTCACATTTACAACATCCTAATTGTACCTTTTAAAGCAACAACATTTGTCACTTGTTTAAACTAGGATTTTAAAAAAAAATTCACTGCAACAAATATATGTAACAAAATATATGTACCAATTCCTTACAGTAATGACGTGGTCACGCTTAGTGTCACATGGTGGGAGCTTACCAGATTTCCCCAGGATCTCGGCAACAGCACAAGTGTTTTTCTTGCAGCTACAGAGTTAGTTAAATAAACTTACTATTGCTACCGTCCTTGCAGTCAGTGTTAGACTGAACCACAGAAAACTACATAATGTCAGTGCTGGCAGCAAGGCACAAGGAGTTCGAACTATTGATCCATTAATCTCCAATGAAAAGGTGTTAATCAATTGGGAGAAGTTTAAACAGGAGTGGCTCACATTCTGTGGTGCAGCACTTTACGACAAGCCAAAAAAGGTACAGGTGTACACTTCTCATCAAGCCTGATCGCCTGCAGCTGAGTCCTCAAGCAGCCAACGCTACGTCCGCTTTTAACCACAGGCTAGCCTGCTTCGAAAGCAACCTCTGAACATCCGTTGAGGAATCCTCAGATGCGCAGAAGCTCCAAGTCCTTTATTCACGGGTGAGCCCTGACATTTTTCCTCTCATCCGGGATGCGCCCACTTACTCCGAAGCAATGGAGCTCCTGAAGGGACATTACGTTCGGCCAGTCAATCAACTATATGCCAGGCACCTCTTGTCCACGAGACAGCAACTCCCCGGTGAGTCCCTAGACGATTTCTGGCATGCCCTGCACATCCTGGTGAGGAACTGTGACTGCCAAGCAGTTTCGGCAGTCCAGCATACAGAACTTTTAATCCGAGACACCTTCGTTACGGGCATGAGGTCTGCGTACATCCGGCAGCGCCTATTGGAAGGGGGTACACTTGATCTTGCGGGAATCAGGCAACTCGCAAACCCGTTAACAGTGGCCTCCCGTAACGTCCAGTCGTACGCCCCCGACTGAATGCACCCTCATGGGCATCATGGGCCTCACCAGCTACCAACTCCAGCTCACCGCAAGCCTGCACCGCGCGGCAGCCAGCCAACCCTGGGGTGGCAAAATGCTATTTTTGCGGAGCGCAACCTGCAATGGATGCGGGAAGAAGGGACACTTTGTTTCTGTGTGCCAGGCCCGGTCGGTCGCCGCTGTTTCTAGGACCAGCGTTCCTACAGCCCCCACGTGCGGCACCGTGGGTGCCGCCATCTTCTCCCCTGCAGGCCATGTGCGGCCCGTGGGCGCCGCCATCTTTAATGCCGTGTGCCCCGTTGGCGCCGCCATCTTCGGCGCTATTTTGGACGGCGCCTCAGGACCACTGCTCGTCTGGCTGTTCATCGCCTGCCGCTATCCCCACCACCGCTGACCAGCCCGGGACCTCCCAGCATCTGCCGCAGATCGCATCGATCACCCTGGACCAGTCCCGGCCCCAACCTCGCGACCACAATGACAACGGTGAAAATCGATGGGCACAAGACGTCCTGCCTTTTTGATTACGGGAGCACAGAGAGCTTCATCCACCCCACGACGGTAAGGCGCTGCTCCCTCGCGGTACACCCCGTTACCCAGAAAATCTCCCTGGCCTCTGGATCCCATTCCGTGGAAATCCGGGGGTACTGCATCGCGACCCTCACCATCCAAAGCGTAGAGTTTAGCAACCTCTGGCTCTACATCCTCCCCCATCTCTGCGCTGCCCTGTTACTCGGCCTGGACTTCCAGTGCCACCTCCAAAACTTAACCTTAAAATTCGGCAGACCCCTACCCCACCTCGCCCAATGCGGCCTCACGACCCTTAAGGTCGATCCACCTTCCTTGTTTGCGAACCTCACCCCGGATTGCAAACCCGTCGTCACCAGGAGCAGACGGTACCGTGCCCAGGACAGGACCTTCATCAGGTCGGAGGTCCAACGCTCCTGCGGGAAGTTATCATTGAGACCACAACAGCCCCTGGAGAGCCCAAGTGGTAGTAGTAAAGACTGGGGAGAAACACAGGATGGTCATTGACCATAGTCAGGCCATCAGTCGGTACACACAGCTTGACATGTACCCCCTCCCACGCATATCTGACATGGTCAATCAGATTGCACAGTAGCGGGTCTTTTCCACAGTGGACCTGAAGTCCACCTACCACCAGCTCCCCATCCGCCTGGAGGAGCACCCATACGCTACGTTCGAAGCATATGGCTGCCTCTATCACTTCCACGGGGTTCCCTTCAGCGTCACTAATGGGTTCTCGGTCTTCCAACGTGAGATGGACCGAATGGTTGACCGGTACGGACTGCGGGCCACCTTCCCGTACCTCGACAACGTTACCATCTGCGGCCACGATCAGCAGGACCACGATGCTAACCTCCTAAAATTTCTCCAGACCGCCAAGCTCCTTAATCTCACGTACAATAAGGAGAAATGCGTGTTCCGCACCAATCGCTTAGCCATCTTTTCTATGTCGTGGAAAATGGAGTTCTAGGGCCCGACCCTGACCGCATGCACCCCCTCATGGAACTCCTACTCCCCCACTGCCCCAAGGTCCTGAAACAATGCCTGAGATTTTTCTCCCACTATGCCCAGTGGGTCCCTAACTATGCGGACAAGGCCCGCCAACTCATTCAGTGCACAGTTTTTCCCTTGAAGGCTGAGGCCTGCCAGGCCTTCAACCGCATCAAGGCAGACATCGCAAGGCCACGATGCACGTGGTCGACGAGTCCCTCCCCTTCCAGGTCGAGAGCGATGCATCGGACGTAGCTCTGGCCGCCACCCTCAACCAGGCGGGCAGGCTCGTGGCCTTCTTTTCCCGCACCCTCCATGCCTCTGAAATTCGGCACTCCTCTGTCAAAAAGTAGGCCCAAGCCATTGTGGAAGCTGTGCGGCTTTGGAGGCATTACCTGGCCGGCAGGAGATTCACTCTCCTCACTGACCAACGGTCAGTTGCCTTCATGTTCAATAATACACAGCGGGGCAAGATCAAAAATGATAAGCTCTTGAGGTGGAGGATCGAGCTCTCCACCTATAATTACGAGATTTTGTATCGCCCCCGGAAGCTCAACGAGCCCCCTGACACCCTATACCACGGTACATGTGCCAGCGCACAAGTGGACCGAGTCCGGGCTCTCCACAATGGCATCTGCCAACCGGGGGACACCCAGTTCTTCCATTTCATCACGGCCCGCAACCTGCCCTACTCCATTGAGGAGGTCAGGACTGTCACCAGAGACTACCAGGTCTGCGCAGAATGAAAGCCGCACTTCTACCGGCCAGATCGAGCGCACCTGGTGAAGGCCCCCCGCCCCTTTGAACGCCTCAGCGTTGACTTCAAAGGGCCCCTCCTCTCCACCGACCACAACACATACTTTCTGAACGTGGTCAATGAGTACTCCCGGTTCCCCTTCGCCATCCCATGCCCTGATATGACTTCTGCCACGGTCATTAAACCCCTCCACAGCATCTTCACTCTATTTGGTTTCCCCAACTACATCCACAGCGATCGGGGTCCTCCTTTATGAGAGATGAGCTGCATCAGTTCCTGCTCAGCAAGAACATTGCCTCGAGCAGGACGACCAGCTACAACCCCCGGGGAAACGGGCAAGTGGAGAGGGAGAATGGGACGGTCTGGAAGACCGTCCTGCTGGCCCTGCGGTCTAAAAATCTCCTGGTCTCCCGCTGGCAGGACGTCCTCCCTGACGCTCTCCGCTCCATCCAATCACTCCTCTGCACCGCAACTAACGAAACTCCCCATGAACGTCTCTTTGCTTTCCCCAGGAAGTCCACCTCCGGGGTCTCGTTCCCAACATGGCAGACAGTTCCTGGACCCGTCCTCCTTCGCAAGCATGTGCGGACCCATAAGTTGGACCCTTTGAGCGAAAGGGTCCACCTCCTACATGCTAACCCGCAGTACACCTACCCGCAGCACCACGACGGGCACCAGGACACAGTCTCCCTCTGGGACCTGGCACCTGCTAGATCCCCACCCACGGCCCCCCCCCCCCCCTCTGGTTGCCTCATTCATCCTTGCGCCACTCCCCCTCCCCCCCCCAGCGAACCTCACCGCAGCCTCCACCCCAGGAGGATCCGTCCTCCCACTGGTTCCACTCAGGGGTGACGAAGACGAGGACAACACGCTCCCGGAGTCACAGGTGACCAAGTCGGCGCCCACATCACCACCAGGACTGAGGCGATCACAGAGGAGGTTCAAGGCCTCCAACAGACTGAACTTGTAAAAAGACATTTCCACCACTCCCGCCGGACTCTTTTTTTTTTAACAGGGGGTGAATGTGGTAGTCACCACTAGCTGTATTATATGTATTACGGTAAGACACATATACTAGAGGTACATGGGTAAATCCCTGCCTTCTGGCTCCGCCCAGTAGGCGGCGTATAAATGTGTGCGCTCGCCGGTGCTGCAGCCATTCTGGTTCCAGCTACAGGAGGCACAACATCTTTGCTCAATAAAGCCTCGATTATTCCACTACTCTCGTCTTTGTGGTAATTGATAGTGCATCAAGTACCCAATTCATTTTTCCAATTAAGAGGCAATTTAGCGTGGCCAATCCACCTACCTGCACATCTTTGAGTTGCGGGGGCGAAACCCACGCAAACACGGGGAGAACGTGCAAACTCCACACGGACAGTGACCCAGAGCTGGGATTGAACCTGGGACTTCGGCGCCATGAGGCAGCAGCACTAACCATTGCGCCACCGTGCTGCCCAGATATCAAGATCATGAGAGGATCCTGCGGTGGGCACGTCAGACGAGCACCTGGGAAGGACATAGAATCAGAATTTATCAGGATATTGGGGCAGATCTGGCAAAACGCAGGGCCGACTTCAACCAGGCGAAGTTGAACTCTGTACAAAATCATGGTACGATTCAGTATGCTGTTCCCAGCCAGGCTCTAGATCACGTAGCAGAACAAAGAACATTATTTCAACACCCCAGAAGCGAATGAATTTGTACGAACCAAAGGCCTAGACAATGGGCAGGCAAGGCAATGATAAGGGCAGATCAGGGAAGGGTTGTGAAAGAATCAAAGACTCATTGGACAGTGAGCATGTTTGAACGGAACTGTGCTGCCTCACTCTGATCAAAAAGAAAAGACCGGGTCACAGAAAGAAGCAAGGACAGGGGAAGGCAGGTGAGGGTATGGGCAGAGGAAGCGGGCAATCAGCAGGCATAAGTAAAGGGTTAGACCAGCCCCAGGAGGGGAGCAGGGATAGCTGGCACAGGAAGACAGACCGCAAGGGGACCGCGCCGGACCTCCGGGCAGGGAGGGAGCACCTGTTCAGTGGGGTGGGGGGAAACACAGGGATGTGGAAGGGGAGATGGGGAAAGGGCAACGTGGGGGGGGGGGGGTGAAGGGTGAAGGGGGCAAATGAGCACAAAAGAAACAGAATGGTATAAGTGAGTTGGGTTTTCTTTTGGGCTTTGGCAGCTAAGGAGCGGATTGAGTAAACACTTTGGAGGTTCTCTAAACAAAGGGAGATCCTAGAGTGCAGGGACGCACCCACGTGGTGTACACACAGTTGGTGGCCATGTTGGGTGCCCCTGGACAAAGGGAAACCCTCCCGGAGTGCAGGGGCCCAGACTCATGGTGAGAAGCGTGACCGTGGCCATTGTGGACGGCTCCCTAACAAAGGGAAACTCTGGTGTGCAGGGGCGCATCCCACAGGAGCAGGGGTCAAAAATCCCCCACCAGGAGTATCACCTGGAATGTCAGGGGACTTAACGGCCCGGTGAAAAGATCCAGAGTCTTCGCCCATCTGAGGAGTCTGAAAGCCGACATAGTATTCTTGCAGGAAACACAGCTGAGGGAGACTGGTATGTAAGGGCTGGGTGGGACAGACGTACCATTCATGCTTCGGGACGAGGGCTAGGGGAGTAGCCATACTGATTAGCAAGAAGGCAAGGTTCACAACAACAAGGATGGTCACAGACCCAGGGGGGCGGTACGTCAATATCAGCGGTGTCCTGGATTAGGCACCATTAGTTCTGGTAAATGTGTACTCTCCCAACTGGGACGACACAGATTTCATAAAAAAGACCATGGTGTAAATCTCCAACATTGACATGCACCGACTGATCATGGGGAGCGGCTTCAACTGTGTACAGGACCCATTGACAGACCGATTGAACCCCAGATCGGGAAAAAGGATGGGCATAGCGAGGGAACTGGGAATATTCATGGAACAGTGGGCCCCTGGCAGTTCCTGCACCAGGTGAAAAGGAATTTTTGTTCTTTTCACAGGTCCACAAAGCATACTCGAGGACAGACTTCTTTGCAGTGGGGAAAGCAGTGCTTCCAGGAATAGTAAGGGCGGAATACTCCGTGATAGTTCTCTCCGACCACACTCCACATTACGTGGATGTGAGGTTGGAGACGGGCTGTGTCCAATATCCCACGTGGAGGTTGGAATCGGCCGGCTTGGCCAACAAGATCTTCTGCCAGCAAATATCACAAGCCATAGGCGAGTACGACAATAACAACCTGAATAACAACCAGAATGGGGAAGTCTCACAGAAGGCAGTGATTAGGGGAGAGATTATAGCCTACAAGTTGCGTAGAGACAGGGAACAGAAGGAGGCCAGCCTACAACTGATCGACTCCATTCTGGAGGTTGACAGAAAGTTCTCCAAGGCCCTGGCTTTTGCTTCCTTAATCGCACGCAGGAGAATCCTGCTCGGCTGACGACAGCAGCACCTCCCACAGCTGCAGACTGGCTGGCAGACCTGTCGGAATTTCTCCACCTGGAGAAGATTAAATACACCAACCGAGAGTCAGAGGAGGGCTTCCAGAAAGCGTGGGGGCCATTCATCAGCCTGTTACAAAACCTGTTCAAGGCCAATAGCAACTAGGAAGGGATGGGGAGAGAATGGTGGAGGAAAACCAAAGTAGGACACACACAGAGGAAAGAAGCAGAGGGGACAACTAAAAACTGCAACAGAAAGAAACGGAACGCAGAATATGACGCCCAGGGCATAAGTCATCAGTAAGAAAGAAACTAAGCTACCAATGGAGGAAAGGGAGGGGAGGGGAGAGGACAGAAGGGAGGGGGGAAGGCAGATGGGGGGACCACATGGAAAAACACCTGTAAATAAGAAACAACTTTATTTGTAAATACTACGTACACTTGAGCTGTAAAAACTGGAAAATACCAATAAAAATATTATTTCAAAAAGAATTTGAGATAGCATCACACCGGGCTCATTTAACTTGGCCCAGAAGTGCATGCCCTACAACTTCCAGCCCCAGAGATGACAATGTACAGTGACATTTTCCACTGCTAGGTCATTGGCTAACTCATATTCCAAACTCAACTACCTTCCAGACTGTGATGAACGGTTACTGCCTTATCATCATGTAAGGTGATGTCCCCTTTAAGACCAGGCTTGGAACCCTGGGGACTCCGCCTCTGGCTCCGCCCATCTGGGAGCCACACATAAAGGCCTGCCTCATGGTCTGTATAGCAGTCAGCTCTCGTCCAAATCTGTAGCATAGTTATTAGCCTAATAAAGCCTTCTTTACAGTTTAATCTCTAAGCATCATTATTGAGGGTACCTCAATTTATTAGGCTAAACTAGATTCAGGATGGACGCAGGCCTAAAACCAGAGAAGTTCAATCTGGAAGCACGAACGCCGGAGGCAAAGGAAATTTTTAAATACTGGCTGCGGTGCTTCGAGGCCTACCTGGACTCCTCAGAGACTCCCATCCTGGGGCCACGCAAGCTGCGTCTACTCCACGCCCGGGTGAGTCACAGAATCTCTGCCACGCTCGAAAAGGCGACGACTTTTGAGGAAGCGATTGAGTTGCTCCGCAAGCGGTGTGTCAAACCCGTCAATGAGGTGCACGCCCGGCATCTGCTCTCTACCTGCCGGCAGCGCTCGGGGGAATCGCTCGACGAGTTTGTTGAGAAACTCACCGCGCTGGCCAGGGACTGTGACCATCAGGATGTGACAGGGGAAGTCCATATGAACCTGCACATCAGAGATTCTTTCATGTCCGGCATTCGCTCGACCTACATCCGGCAGCGACTGCTCGAAAACGGGGCAAAAGACCTCCAGGACACGCTAACGCTCGCCTCCTCGCTGGAGGTGGCCCGACATAACTTGGGTACGTACCCCGCGGACTCTGCCAGCCACCCCCCCCGGACTGCCTCAGACTCGCCCGTATTATAGGCCTGCGCCACGCGGCGACCCGCTCACCATGGGGGCACACCTTGCTACTTCTGCGGGCAGGGCCAGCACCCACGCCCACGCTGCCCAGCCCGCTCCGCGATCTGCAGCGACTGCGGGAAGAAAGGGCACTTTGCGAGGGTCTGCCTGGCCAGACCCAGGGGCCAGAAAAACAAAGAACAGCCGGCCCGAGAATCAGGCTCTCGGGCCCGCAGGCCTCGCAATGCTGCTGCGCACCGACCCGACACATCCTCTTCTGACGCGTCATCAGCCTCGTGCGAATCATGGGAGTGGCCATCTGGTCGGCGGCCATCTTCTCGACCCGACACGTGCGACCAACGGCAGCGGCCATTTTACGACTCCAACTACCCGCGACTACCTGCGACTGGGTGCGATCACCCTCGATCAAACTCGGCCAAAACACCTGCAGAACTCCATGATGCAGGTCCAGGTCAACGGGCACGACACTGCGTGCCTCTTCGACTCCGGGAGCACGGAGAGCTTTATCCACCCTGAAACGGTAAGGCGCTGCTCCCTACGCACCCATCCCACATCTCAAACCATAGCCCTCGCATCTGGGTCCCACTCGGCACAAATCACGGGGTACTGTATTGCGGATCTCTCGATCCAGGGTGCCAAATACACCCGTTTCAAATTTTATATCCTCCCTCACCTCTGTGCCCCCCTGCTGCTCGGACTGGATTTCCAGTGCAGCCACCGAAGCCTGACACTGAAGTTTGGTGGACCCTTGCCCCCCCTCACGGTATTCTGCCTTGCGACACTGAAAGTCGCACCCCCCTCGCTATTCGCTAACCTCACTCCCGACTGTAAGCCCGTCGCCACCAGGAGCCGGCGCTACAGTGCCCAAGATATGGCTTTTATCAAGTCAGAGGTCCAGCGTTTACTGGGAGAGTGGGTCATCGAGGCTAGCAACAGCCCTTGGAGAGCGCAAGTGGTGGTAGTCCGGTCCGGGGAGAAGAAACGGATGGTCGTGGATTATAGCCAGACCATAAACCGATTCACGCAGCTTGATGCGTACCCCCTTCCTCGCATCGCGGAAATGGTAAATCGGATCGCCCAATACCGAGTCTTTTCGACGGTCGACCTCAAATCTGCCTACCACCAGCTCCCCATCCGACCAAAAGACCGCCTCTATACTGCCTTCGAAGCAGCCGGCCGGCTCTTCCACTTCCTCAGGGTCCCCTTTGGTGTCACAAATGGGGTCTCCGTCTTTCAAAGGGCGATGGACCAGTACGGTTTGCGGGCTACATACCCGTACTTGGACAATGTCACCATCTGCGGCCATGATCAGCAGGACCATGACGCTAACCTCAAAAAGTTCCTCCAGACCGCCCGAGCCCTTAACCTGACCTATAACGAGGGCAAATGCGTTTTCCACACCACCTGGCTGGCCATCCTCGGCTATGTCGTGGAAGACGGGGTCCTAGGTCCCGACCCCGACCGCATGCGCCCCCTTAAGGAACTCCCTCTCCCCCGCAGCCTCAAGGCCCTCAAACAGTGCTTGGGGCTATTCTCCTATTACGCCCAGTGGGTCCCCAAGTATGCGGACAAAGCCCGCCCACTCCTAAAGACCACCACTTTTCCCCTCTCGGCCGAGGCTCAATTGGACTTCAACCGCATCAAGGCCGACATCATCAAGGCCGCCATGCACGCGGTGGACGAAACCATCCCTTTCCAGGTAGAGAGCGATGCATCAGACATCGCCCTGGCTGCTACCCTCAATCAAGGAGGCAGACAGTAGCGTTCTTCTCCCGAACCCTCACCGCCTCCGAGATTCGACACTCTGCAGTCGAAAAGGAGGCAAAAGCCATTGTGGAGGCTGTGCGGTGCTGGAGACACTACCTCGCCGGTAGGAGGTTTACCCTCGTCACCGACCAACGGTCGGTCGCCTATATGTTCGATAACACGCAACGGGGCAAAATAAAGAACGATAAAATTTTGAGGTGGAGGATCGAACTCTCCACCTACTCGTACGATATCAAGTATCGTCCAGGGGAGCTCAACGAGCCCCCAGATGCCCTGTCCCACGGCACATGCGCCAACGCGCAGGAGGACCGCCTGCAAGCCATCCACAATGACCTCTGCCACCCGGGGGTTACCCGGCTCGTCCATTTCATCAAGTCCCGCAACCTACCTTACTCAACCAAGGAGGTCAAGGCCATGGTCAGGGCCTGCCAAGTCTGTGCGGAGTGCAAACCGCACTTCTATCGGCCAGACAAGGTTCGGCTCGTGAAGGCCTCGGGCCCCTTTGAGCGACTGAGCGTGGACTTCAAGGGGCCCCTCCCGTCCACCAACCGTTATGCCTGTTTCCTCACCGTGATCGATGAGTTCTCCCGTTTCCCATTCGCCATTCCCTGCACCGAAATGACCTCAGCCACGGTGATTAAGGCACTGCACAGCATCTTCACCCTGTTCGGTTTCCCTGCTTATATCCACAGTGACCGGGGTACATCGTTCATGAGCGATGAACTGCGTCAGTATCTGCTCAGCAAAGGCATCGCCTCGAGCAGAACGACCAGCTATAACCCACGGGGAAACGGGCAGGTGGAGAGGGAGAACGCGACCGTGTGGAAGGCTGTCCTTCTGGCCCTGCGGTCGAGAAATCTCCCAACCACCCTCTGGCAAGAGGTCCTACCCGATGCCCTACACTCCATTAGGTCACTCCTCTGCACGGCCACAAATGAGACCCCTCATGACCGATTGTTTCTCTTCCCCAGGAGGTCTACCTCCGGGGTCTCGCTTCCACCTTGGCTGACGGCTCCGGGACCTGTTCTTCTCCGGAGGCACGCGAGGAGCCATAAAACGGACCCCCTAGTTGAAAAGGTCCGACTGCTCCATGCCAACCCCAGTTACGCCTACGTGGAGTACTCCGACGGCAGGCAAGATACGGTTTCCCTCCGGGATCCGGCGCCCGCTGGATCCTCCACCACAGACGCCCCTTCCCGCGCCGCTCCCCTCCAGGACCCGTCGCCCCCTACAACACACCCCCTTCCGGCCCTACCACCCGTTGGTGAGCTCCTACCATGCGCCCCCCCTTGCGCCCCCCTTTACACACCCCGCCGGTGCCGGCTCCGCTACCCCTGGCCCTGCCTAGTTCCTCTGCCCCGACCCGGACCGAAGCTCCGACCGCTGTGCTCCCGGATGTGCCCTCAACCGGGACGTCCGTGCCCGCCGCACCACCGCCCGAATTGAGGAGATCAAGGAGGACGATCCGGCCGCCAAGACGGATGGACCTATGATGGCACTTCACCCCCGCCGGACTCCTTTTCAAACAGGGGGTGAATGTGATGAACGGTTACTGCCTTATCATCATGTAAGGTGATGTCCCCTTTAAGACCAGGCTTGGAACCCTGGGGACTCTGCCTCTGGCTCCGCCCATCTGGGAGCCATACATAAAGGCCTGCCTCATGGTCTGTATAGCAGTCAGCTCTCGTCCAAATCTGTAGTATAGTTATTAGCCTAATAAAGCCTTCTTTACAGTTTAATCTCTAAGCATCATTATTGAGGGTACCTCACAAACACAGTCAACAGCTCGGTCATCATCAAGCTTGAGAAACAGTTTGCAACACATGGCATCTCGCAGAGAATCATGGTGGACAATTATCGACAATTCTTCTCTGGGATTTTGAAAGCACCTAGGACTTCAAGCACATCACAAGCAGCTGCCTCCACCCACAGTCAAATCAGCTCTTGGAAAAATGTGCACGGGACCACACTGATTACTGTGCTGCGTTATTTAGTCTGCTTAATTTTCCATAACAAGATCTGCCCTTGTCCGCACAGTGACATTTTTCCATGTGCACGAGGACCATGATTTCCACTGCCAATGCTCTGTGGCAGCCCAAACATGAACCTAATGTACAATATGCACTTTTGCAATGCAGAGTGCACAACAAGGCTCACAGCCTTAGCCCTCTAGCTAAGTGGTCCAGTTCCAGACCGCACATGGCCATGACCAGTTGGCGGTGGTCAATAGTAAAGCCCCGCAACCCAACAGCAATGTGTTAGCTTCCAATAGCAATCGGGACATAGACAATCGCTGCCACCTCTTGAGAGCATCAAAGTCATCACCGACAGCTGATGCTGTAACTCAACCACCTTGCCTTAACCACAGGTGCTCTACACTCACGTTCATGCCGCCCTATCAGAGTCCATTGTGGCGGGTCCCATGTCTGTACTACACACACACACAACGTGTCATGAGTCCAGCAAAATGGACACAGGCCATAGAATGGCCTCCCTTTCACCTGTTGATTTTATCACACACACCCATCTGAGCAGGCCCACCACATGGTAATGGGATTTTGTCACCATATAGACAGTTTGGAGTGGCGCTTTGTCTTCTCTGTTCTTCCTTCTCACCACACATTAAAAGAAGGGGGAGAAGTACACACAATGGGCTATGCACCAAGTTGCAAGAGCCCAAACAGTGCTTCATTGTTCATACAAACAATTTCACACTGTTGAATAGCCAATTGCTTTGTACATACCTGAATGTATATAGTTTTCACTGCATACACTGTTACACCTCAGGGGGTTCAAACTAATCCGAGAGGATGTAGATGCACAAATGTTTTTCATACAGCTTCAGAGTGAGTTAAATAAACTTACTGTTAGGGATGTCCTAATACTTTCAGTGTGACTTGTAGATGAGAAAAAAGAAAAGGAAGTATATTTTGATAACGGGGAAGTTAGGCATTGTTGGAACTGGGCACCTACCATTCATTAATGGGACTAAAGGTAGACAAGTCTCCTGGCCCTGATGGAATGCATCCCAAAGTACTAAAAGAGATGGCACTCGTGATAATTTACCAAACTTCACTCGACTCTGGGGTGGTCCCGGCGGATTGGAAATTAGCAAACGTGACACCACTGTTTAAAAAAGGAGGTAGGCAGAAAACGGGTAATTATAGGCCAGTTAGCTTAACTTCGGTAGTAGGGAAAATGCTGGAATCTATCATCAAGGAAGAAATAGCGAGGCATCTGGATGGAAATTGTCCCATTGTACAGATGCAGCATGGGTTCATAAAGGTCATGTTGAACTAATTTAGTGGAATTTTTTGAGGACATTACCAGTGCGGTAGACAATGGGGAGCCAATGGATGTTTAACATAGAATTTACAGTGCAGAAGGAGGCCATTCGGCCCATCGAGACTGCACTGGCTCTTGGAAAGAGCACCCTACCCAAGGTCAACACCTCCACCCGATCCCCATAACCCAGTAACCCCACCCAACACTAAGGCAATTTTGAACACTAAGGGCAATTTATCATGGCCAATCCACCTAACCTGCACATCTTTGGACTGTGGGAGGAAACCGGAGCACCCGGAGGAAACCCACGCACACACGGGGAGGATGTGCAGACTACGCACAGACAGTGACCCAAGCCGGAATCGAACCTGGGACCCTGGAGCTGTGAAGCAATTGTGCTATCCACAATGCTACCGTGCTGCCCCAAAGATGTGGTATATCTGGATTTCCACAGGGGGCCAGCATGGTGCTGGAGCGGTTCACGCCGCTCCATCCTCCTTTCCCGGCGCCAAATGGGCATCGCACCAACCCGCGCATGCGTGGGGGACTTCTTCAGCATGCCGGCCCTGACGCAACATGGCATAGGGGTTCAGGGGCCAGCCGCGCAACAGAGTAGGCCCGGGAAGGAGAGGCCGGCGCGCCGATCGGTGATCCCCGACCGTGGGCCAGACTGTTAGGGCAGCACGGTAGCATTGTGGATAGCACAATTGCTTCACAGCGCCAGGGTCCCAGGTTCGATTCCGACTTGGGTCACTGTCTATGCGTAGTCTGCACATCCTCCCCGTGTGTGCGTGGGTTTCCTCCGGGTGCGCCGGTTTCCTCCCACAGTCCAAAGATGTGCAGGTTAGGTGGATTGGCCATAGTAAATTGCCCTTAGTGTCCAAAATTGCCTTAGTGTTGGGTGGGGTTTACTGGGTTATGGGATAGGGTGGAGGTGTTGACCTTGGGTAGGGCGCTCTTTCCAAGAGCCGGTGCAGACTCGATGGGCCGAATGGCCTCCTTCTGCACTGTAAATTCTATTTATGAGACTCCATCGGAGGCCCCCCCCCCCGGTGAAGGAGTGCTTTTCCCCGCCCCACAGGGCGTCCCCTGACCCTTCGTGCAGAGTTCCCGCCGGCAGCGACCAGGGGTGAACAGCGCCGGCGGAACTCTGCCGTTCCCACGCGGCCGCTCGGCCCATCCGGGCCGGAGAATCAGCAGCCCGGCCGCCAACAGTGGCCCGCGACCAGCGCCGCACCAAACGCGCAGGCGCAAATAGAGCGATTCTCCGCAACTCGGAGAATCACGCGCTGGCGTCGGATCGGCCTGGCGCGGAGCTGGCAGAATCACGCCCTGGAAGTCTGCAGAGGGATTTGGATAGGCTAAGTGAATGGGCTAGGGTCTGGCAGGTGGAATACAATGTTGACAAATATGAGGTTATCCATTTTGGTAGGAATAACAGCAAAAGGGATTATTATGTAAATGATAAAATATTAAAACATGCTGCTGTGCAGAGAGACCTGGGTGTGCTAGTGCATGAGTCGCAAAAAAGTTGGTTTACAGGTGCAACAGGTGATTAAGAAGGTGAATGGAGTTTTGTCCTTCATTGCTAGAGGGATGGAGTTTAAGACTAGGGAGGTTATGCTGCAACTGTATAAGGTGTTAGTGAGGCCACACCTGGAGTATTGTGTTCAGTTTTGGTTTCCATACCTGAGAAAGGACTTACTGCCACTGAAGGTTGTGCAGAGGAGATTCACTAGGTTAATCCCAGACCTGAGGGAGTTGGATTACGAGGAGAGATTGAGTAGACTGGGACTGTACTCATTGGAATTTAGAAGAATGCGAGGGTGGAATTTCGAAGAATGCGGGGGTATCTTATAGAAACATATAAAATTATGAAGGGAATAGATAGGATAGATGTGGGCAGGTTGTTTCCACTGGCGGGTGAAAGCAGAACTAGGGGGCATAGCCTCAAAATAAGGGGAAGTAGATTTAGGACTGAGTTTAGGAGGAACTTCTTCACCCAAAGGGTTGTGAATCTATGGAATTCCATGCCCAGTGAAGCAGTTGAGGCTCCTTCATTAAATGTTTTCAAGATAAAGATAGTTTTTTGAAGAATAAAGGAATAAAAGGTTATGGTGTTCGGGCCGAAAAGTGGGGCTGAGTCCACAAAAGGTCAGCCATGATCTCATTGAATGGCGGAGCAGGCTCGAAGGGCCAGATGGCCTACTCCTGCTCCTAGTTCTTATGTTCTTTTTACCCTACCCCTCGAATACATCATATTCTCTTAAGGTTAATATGCAGGTTCAGTCGGCAGTTAGGAAGGCAAATGCAATGCTAGCATTCATGTCGAGAGGGCTAGAATACAAAAGCAGCGATGTACTTCTGAGGCAGTATAAGGCTCTGGTCAGAACCCATTTGGAGTACTGTGAGCCGTTTTGGGCCCCGTATCTAAGGAGGGATGTGCTGACCTTGGAAAGGGTCCAGAGAGGGTTCACTAGAATGATCGCTGGAATGAAGAGCTTGTCGTATGAGGAACGGTTGAGGACTCTTGGCCTGTACTCGTTGGAGTTTAGAAGGATGAGGAGGATCTTATTGAAACTTACAGGATACTTTGAGGCCTGGATAGAGTGGACGTGGAGAGGATGTTTCCATTTATAGGATAAACTAGAACCAGAGGACATAATCTCAGACTAAAGGGACGACCCTTTAAAGCAGAGATGAGGAGGAATTTCTTCAGCCAGAGGGTGGCGAATCTGTGGAACTCTTTGCCACAGAAGGCTGTGGAGGCCAAATCACTGAGTGTCTTTAAGACAGAGATAGATAGATTCTTGATTAATAAGGGGTTCAGGAGTTATGGGGAGAAGGCAGGAGAATGGGGATGAGAAAATATCAGCCATGATTGAATGGCAGAACAGACTCGATGGGCCGAGTGGCCTAATTCTGATCCTATGCCTTATGGAATAGTTAGAACATTGTTTTTGATCTTGCAGGGAAGCCATGCATTTGGAGGCTTTGACTCACCAAGGGAATAGTAAAAGACCAGTGCAACATGCTGCAGACAGATCTCCAGTCACATTCCAGGGCAGGCACGACGAGGGGCGGGGGTGTGTGGAGTTGGTGACCTTGCTGTGCTGGCTTGGAAATAAACCTTGTTTAAGGTACATGCTAGCTTCAGATTAAATCTTCCTCAACAAATAATTATTGGACTTAACACATTGTACTTCTGCTGAAATGAGTGGCCCTTATACAAATCATGGGCTGGATTCTCCGCCGGCGGGATGCTCCATTTTGCCGGCAGCCTGGGGATTCCCTACGGCGTGGGGCTGGCCCACAATGGGAAACCCCATTGAGTGGCTGGGGTAACGGAGCATCTCACCGGCGGGGAGAAATAGAAATATGGTGCAGCCGGGCGGAGAATCCAGCCCCATATATATGTTCAGCTTATGCATGACCATTTCCATTGAATATGGCATGTCAGTCCAGTTCTTAGGTATCATTTTACACCTGTCCACGATGACACCATTATTTGACAATGACTAGTAAGCTAAAGGCTGAACTTTGGATGACCAATGATACCTACTGTTAATTTGCTTTAGGATCTCTTGTGCAACATCGTAGTATTTGAATCATACATGTGTACAACAAAGAAGTGCACCTAACCAGAAGCATTATGCAGCACACCATAGGCATATTGAAGCTGAACAGGCCTTGTGCTTCCTATAATATGATCCAGCTAATAATTGTCAATTTGTCACATTCTCCATATGCAGCAAATGAAAGAGATAGTCAATCACATACAGAAACTTCAGCATGTACTCTCCAAAGAGCAGCTAGAGGAGTTTAAGAAAGCAAAACAGGGCAAATATCTTCAAAGTGCAAAAACTCTTTTCCAGAACCCTTTTCATGATATTGTGTCCTAAAGTATCCAAGGAATCTTATAATTTTCAATCGTTCCACTGTCCTTCCCAACCTCTGCAATAAATCACAATGTTTAGCATTTCCAGGCCCATTCAACGTATGACCCACCTCTCACAGATCGCCACAAAATAAACTCTGCACAAACACAACTACTATGCCAAAATAATGTATTAAATCAGGAACAAACATCAGACAGGAATATTAAGGTGCACAGAATACTGGGAGAGATAGAAAGCACCAGAGTAAGGAATAGTAATTATTAGGCGGGGGGTCACAGTAAATGAAAAACAAATAAAGTCTAAAATGGTGTTAATGTGTGTGAATGCATGGAGTGTGGTTAATAAGATTAGTGAGTCACAAGCACAGATTTGTGTGGAAATATGATGCTGTGGCTATAACCGAGACCTGGCACAAAGAAGGGCATGACTGGGTGTTCAATATTCCTGGATACAAGGTGTTCGGGAAAGATAGGACAGAAAGAAAAGGAGAATTGGCAGTTTTGATTAAGGAGAGCATTGCTATTCTGGAGAAAGAGGATGCCCCAGTGGGGGCAAGGACAGAATCTATTTTGCGAGAGCTAATGAACAAAAACGGTGAAATTCCATTGCTCAGTGTAATCTATAGGACACCAAATTGTGGAAAGGATGTTGAATTACAGAGAGATGCAAGAATTATGGAGTACTAATAATGTGGGACTTTAATTAACTGGGGTATTGTTAGTGCAAGAGGCAGAAGGGGCAAGGGCTCCTAAAGTGTGTTTCGGAAAATTTTCTACAGCAGTATATTTTCAGTCCAATGATAGGGGAGTCACTGCTTGACCGGCACGGTGGTACTGTGGTTAGCACTGCTGCTTCATAGCACTAGGGACCTATATTCAATTTTAACCTCAGGTGACTGTCTGTGTGGAGTTTGCACATTTCCCGCCACATCTGCGTGGGTTTCCTCCGGATGCTCCAGTTTCCTCCCACAGTTCAAAGAGGTTTTTTTTTTTTTTTTTTTTTTTTTTTTTTTTTTTTTTTTTTGCACTGAGTGCTGAATTTGGTGCTTTTCGAGTGCTATAGTGAGAGTTTGGTGACCGAGGGAGTGCTAAATTTGGTGCTTTTTGAGTGCTACAGTAAGAGTTTGGTGACCGAGGGAGTGCTAAATTTGGTGCTTTTTGAGTGCTACAGTAAGAGTTTGGTGACCGAGGGAGTTAGGTGAGGAGGGAGTAAGGTGCTCCTTTCATTTTGTTTCCGACGTTTCCGCAAAGAGTGCGAAGAGAGCCAGGAGTTTACAAGAACTGTAGCAGAGTCGGAGGGCGGAGATCTAGTTAGTCCACACAGCAGCTATATTCTGTCAGGTAAGAGGGGATGGAGGCTAGGCCAGTTACATGCTCCTCCTGTAGGATGTGGGTGGTGAGGGATACCACCGGTGTCCCCACTGATTATACCTGCGGGAAGTGCACCCAACTTCAGCTCCTCAAAGACCGTGTTAGGGAACTGGAGCTGAAGCTGGATGAACTTCGGATCATCCGGGAGGCAGAGGGGGTGATTGAGAAGAGTTACAGGGAGGTAACCACACCCAAGGTACAGGACAAGAATAGCTGGGTTACAGTCAGGGGGAAAAAAACAAACAGGCAGACAGTGCAGGGATCCCTCGTGGCCGTTCCCCTTCAAAACAAGTATACCGTTTTGGATGCTGTTGGGGGGGATGACCTACCGGGGGAAGGCCCTAGCGGCCAGGTCTCTGGCACTGAGTCTGGCTCTGGGGCTCAGAAGGGAAGGGGGGAGAATAGAAAAGCAATAGTTGTAGGAGATTCAATGGTTAGGGGAATAGATAGGAGGTTCTGTGGTCGCGAGCGAGACTCCCGGAAGGTATGTTGCCTCCCGGGTGCCAGGGCCAGGGATGTCTCGGATCGTGTCTTCAGGATCCTTAAGGGGGAGGGGGAGCAGCCAGAAGTCGTGGTGCACATTGGTACCAACGACATAGGTAGGAAAAGGGGTGTGGAGGTAATAAACAAGTTTAGGGAGTTAGGCTGGAAGTTAAAAGCCAGGACAGACAGAGTTGTCATCTCTGGTTTGTTGCCGGTGCCACGTGATAGCGAGGCTAGGAATAGGGAGAGAGTGCAGTTGAACACGTGGCTGCAGGAATGGTGTAGGAGGGAGGGCTTCAGGTATTTGGATAATTGGAGCGCATTCTGGGGAAGGTGGGACCTGTACAAGCAGGACGGGTTGCATCTGAACCAGAGGGGCACCAATATCCTGGGAGGGAGGTTTGCTAGTACTCTTCGGGAGGGTTTAAACTAATTTGGCAGGGGAATGGGAACCGGATTTGTAGTCCAGCAACTAAGGTAGCCGATATTCAGGACGCCAAAGCATGTAATGAGGCAGTGGGGAAGGGAACACTGACAAAGGAGAGTATTTGCAGGCACGGAGATGGGTTGAAGTATGTATACTTCAACGCAAGAAGCATCAGGAATAAGGTGGGTGAACTTAAGGCATGGATCGGTACTTGGGACTACGATGTGGTGGCCATCACGGAAACTTGGATAGAAGAGGGGCAGAAATGGTTGTTGGAGGTCCCTGGGTATAGATGTTTCAATAAGATTAGGGAGGGTGGTAAAAGAGGTGGGGGGGTGGCATTATTAATTAGAGATAGTATAACAGCTGCAGAAAGGCAGTTTGAGGAGTATCACCCTATTGAGGTAGTATGGGTTGAAGTCAGAAATAGGAAAGGAGCAGTCACCTTGTTAGGAGTTTTCTATAGGCCCCCCAATAGTAGCAGAGATGTGGAGGAACAGATTGGGAAACAGATTTTGGAAAGGTGCAGAAGTCATAGGGTAGTAGTCATGGGCGACTTTAACTTCCCAAATATTGAGTGGAAACTCTTTAGATCAAATAGTTTGGATGGGGTGGTGTTTGTGCAGTGTGTCCAGGAAGCTTTTCTAACACAGTATGTAGATTGTCCAACCAGAGGAGGGGCAATATTAGATTTAGTACTGGGTAATGAACCAGGGCAAGTGATAGATTTGTTAGTGGGGGAGCATTTTGGAGATAGTGACCACAATTCTGTGACTTTCACTTTAGTAATGGAGAGGGATAGGTACGTGCAACAGGGCAAGGTTTACAATTGGGGGAAGGGTAAATACGATGTTGTCAGACAAGAATTGAAGTGCATAAGTTGGGAACATAGGCTGGCAGGGAAGGACACAAGTGAAATGTGGAACTTGTTCAAGGAACAGGTGCTACGTGTCCTTGATATGTATGTCCCTGTCAGGCAGGGAAGAGATGGTAGAGTGAGGGAACCATGGTTGACAAGAGAGGTTGAATGTCTTGTTAAGAGGAAAAAGGAGACTTATGTAAGGCTGAGGAAACAAGGTTCAGACAGGGCATTGGAGGGATACAAGATAGCCA
The DNA here is from genome assembly GCF_047496885.1 of Scyliorhinus torazame. Lineage (NCBI taxonomy): Eukaryota > Metazoa > Chordata > Chondrichthyes > Carcharhiniformes > Scyliorhinidae > Scyliorhinus > Scyliorhinus torazame. The sequence continues at coordinate 170,347,378 of NC_092712.1, read as the reverse complement.
GGAGGGAACTGAAGAAAGGGATTAGGAGAGCTAAGAGAGGGCATGAACAATCTTTGGCGGGTAGGATCAAGGAAAACCCCAAGGCCTTTTACACATATGTGAGAAATATGAGAATGACTAGAGCGAGGGTAGGTCCGATCAAGGACAGTAGCGGGAGATTGTGTATTGAGTCTGAAGAGATAGGAGAGGTCTTGAATGAGTACTTTTCTTCTGTATTTACAAATGAGAGGGGCGATATTGTTGGAGAGGACAGTGTGAAACAGATTGGTAAGCTCGAGGAAATACTTGTTAGGAAGGAAGATGTGTTGGGCATTTTGAAAAACTTGAGGATAGACAAGAGCCCCGGGCCTGACGGGATAAATCCAAGGATTCTATGGGAAGCAAGAGATGAAATTGCAGAGCCGTTGGCAATTATCTTTTCGTCCTCACTGTCAACAGGGGTGGTACCAGGGGATTGGAGAGTGGCGAATGTCATGCCCCTGTTCAAAAAAGGAACTAGGGATAACCCTGGGAATTACAGGCCAGTTAGTCTTACTTCGGTGGTAGGCAAAGTAATGGAAAGGGTACTGAAGGATAGGATTTCTGAGCATCTGGAAAGACACTGCTTGATTAGGGATAGTCAGCACGGATTTGTGAGGGGTAGGTCTTGCCTTACAAGTCTTATTGAATTCTTTGAGGAGGTGACCAAGCATGTGGATGAAGGTAAAGCAGTGGATGTAGTGTACATGGATTTTAGTAAGGCATTTGATAAAGTTCCCCATGGTAGGCTTCTGCACAAAGTAAGGAGGCATGGGATAGTGGGAAATTTGGCCAGTTGGATAACGAACTGGCTAACCAATAGAAGTCAGAGAGTGGTGGTGGATGGCAAATATTCAGCCTGGATCCCAGTTACCAGTGGTGTACCGCAGGGATCAGTTCTGGGTCCTCTGCTGTTTGTGATTTTCATTAATGACTTGGATGAGGGAGTTGAAGGGTGGGTCAGTAAATTTGCAGACGATACGAAGATTGGTGGAGTTGTGGATAGTAAGGAGGGCTGTTGTCGGCTGCAAAGAGACATAGATAGGATGCAGAGCTGGGCTGAGAAGTGGCAGATGGAGTTTAACCCTGAAAAGTGTGAGGTTGTCCATTTTGGAAGGACAAATATGAATGCGGAATACAGGGTTAACGGTAGAGTTCTTGGCATTGTGGAGGAGCAGAGAGACCTTGGGGTCTATGTTCATACATCTTTGAAAGTTGCCACTCAAGTGGATAGAGCTGTGAAGAAGGCCTATGGTGTGCTCGCGTTCATTAACAGAGGGATTGAATTTAAGAGCCGTGAGGTGATGATGCAGCTGTACAAAACTTTGGTAAGGCCACATTTGGAGTACTGTGTATAGTTCTGGTCGCCTCATTTTAGGAAGGATGTGGAAGCTCTGGAAAAGGTGCAAAGGGGATTTACCAGGATGTTGCCTGGAATGGAGAGTAGGTCTTACGAGGAAAGGTTGAGGGTGCTAGGCCTTTTCTCATTAGAGCGGAGAAGGATGAGGGGCGACCTGATAGAGGTTTATAAGATGATCAGGGGAATAGATAGAGTAGACAGTCAGAGACTTTTTCCCCAGGTGGAACACACCATTACAAGGGGACATAAATTTAAGGTGAAAGGTGGAAGATATAGGAGGGATATCAGAGGTAGGTTCTTTACCCAGAGAGTAGTGGGGGCATGGAATGCACTGCCTGTGGAAGTAGTTGAGTCGGAAACATTAGGGACCTTCAAGCAGCTGTTGGATAGGTACATGGATTACGGGAAAATGATATAGTGTAGATTTATTTGTTCTTAAGGGCAGCACGGTAGCATTGTGGATAGCACAATTGCTTCACAGATTCATGGTCCCAGGTTCGATTCCGGCTTGGGTCATTGTCTGTGCGGAGTCTGCACGTCCTCCCCGTGTCTGCGTGGGTTTCCTCCGGGTGCTCCGGTTTCCTCCCACAGTCCAAAGATGTGCGGGTTAGGTGAATTGGCCAATGATAAATTGCCCTTAATGTCCAAATTGCCCTTGGTGTTGGGTGGAGGTGTTGAGTTTGGGTAGGGTGCTCTTTCCAAGAGCTGGTGCAGACTCGGGGGGCCGAATGGCCTCCTTCTGCACTGTAAATTCAATGATAATCTATGATTAATCTAGGACAAAGGTTCGGCACAACATCGTGGGCCGAAGGGCCTGTTCTGTGCTGTATTTTCTATGTTCTATGTGCAGGTTAGGTGGATTGGCCATGTTAAATTGCCCTTAGTGTCCAAAAAGGTTAGGTGGGGTTACTGGGTTACAGAGATAGGGCGGGGAAGAGAGCCTATGTGTGGTCTTTTGGAGGATCAGTGCAGACTTGATGGGCCGAATGGCCTCCTTCTGCACTGTAGGGATTCCATGATTCTATGACCTGGTTTTGGGAATGAGCAGATCATGTTGATCAAATATCAGTCGGAGAACATTTAGGGGGCTGTGATCATTCTGCCATAAGCTTGGCTATGGAAAAGGACAAAGAACACTCTAGAATAAGAATAATTAACTAGGGGAAAGCCAACTTCAATGGAATAAGATTGGATCTCAGCCGAATAAAGACAAACCCAGAGTTCTCTGGATGTCAAAGAGGTAGAGATTAAGATGAGGAAGAAAAAATGTGCTTGCGACAGATGTCAGGTGGATAATGTAATGGAGAATCAGGCTGAATATAAAAGGCTTGGAGGGAAAGTGAAAAGGTAGATCAGAGAACAAAGAGAGAGTCTGAAAAAGAGACTAGCAGCTAACATATAAGGGAATTACAAAGACTTCAATAGATATATAAATGATTAAAGGGTGGTAAAAGGAGGGAGTAGGACTGATTATGAATCAAAAAGAAGATTTACACATTGAGGCAGGGGGAATAGGTGAGGTATTAAAAGAATACTTGCATCTATCTTTACCAAGGATACGTTGGTCGACGTTGAAAGAGGAGGTAATTAATACTCTAGAAGGATTTAAAGTTGATGATGAGGGGTGTTGGATAGTCTGTCTATACTTAAAAGTTAATGAATCACCTAAACTGGATGAGCTACATCCAAGGATGCTGAGGGAAGTGAAGGTGGAAATTGCAGAGGCACTGCCAGAATTTTCCAGTCTACCTTAGACACAGGGTTGGTGCCAGACTACTGGAAAATTGAAAATGTGAGATCCGTGTTTAAAAAAAATAAAGATAAGTCATCAACTACAGGCCTGTCCATTTAACTTTATTGTTCGGGAAACTTCTGGAAATAATCAAAAAAGTATTGAAATGAAAGTTGCCATAGTCCCTGTGGACCCGAGATGGCTCTCCCCCTTTTGAGAGAGAGCTGACTAGTGGTGACTTAACCTGAAGGTCACCTCAACTCAGGCAAGGGCAAGGTTGAGAAGGTGGGGCCTTCATGAATAACCTCAGCTGGTACAGGAACTGAACCCATGCTGTTCAATTCATGGGGTGATCACCAACCAGCCGTAAAGCCAACTGAGCTAACCAACCCAAAACCAAAATTCCTAGTCCCATGTCCAAATGCAGAATATTTATAGAAAGCCAGCAGAGATTTCTTAAGGGAAAATCATGGCCGGGATTCTCCGATATTGAGGCAGAGTGTCCGCGCCGTCGTGAACGCCTTCGCGTTTCACGACGGCGCGAAACGGCAGCGGGCACGATTGATTCGGGCCCCGAAAAGGTGCCAGCAGCGGGACAGCAAGAAACACGGTGGGCGTGTCTCCAGAGCAGCGGTGTCATTGCACGACGCCTGGTTGACGCTGCGCCAGGTCATTTAAAGTGCGCGATCCGCGCACAGGACCCAAAGGATACAGGTGGCTGAGCCCCGCCGTGCCGCTCCCAGGTGCAGGACAGTGATCTCGAGACGCTGCTGTAGAAGAGCGCAGGGCCATCCTGTGCCCAAGACGTGGGCACCGGCACCCGTCCAGCACTGTGAAGCCCCGCTGGCATGAAGTGGGCACAGCGGTTAGCGCTGTGGGGCACACCCAATGCTCTGGAGACCAGTGCCGGAAGAAGCAGTACCCCGAGAGTTTCCCCGGGCCACACCCCACCCCTCCCTCCCCCCCCACCAAGTTTCGCGGGAACCCCCCCCCGCCCACGCAGGAAGGGAGGGCACCACGTTGCACCCAGCCCACATGGGCAACACCCCCCCCTTGAGAGCTGCCATGGCGTGGTGCCCAGTCCCCCACCCAGTCATAATGTTGCCAACATCTACGAGTCTTGATGCTGACTGTGATGCTGACTGTGATGCTCCCCCCCCCCCCCCCCCCACCTCCCCCTACCCCCCCCCCCCACCCCGCAGGACAAGACAGCTCACAACCACCGTGAGCGTACAAGAACCGGAGGGGGTTCACCTGAGCTGCACCCCCTCACCGGCCATGAGCAGAGGGCTCTGGACCTCGCCGGTGGAGCCGCCACCCGGGAGGTAGCGCCATGCCAGGTCGGAGGCGCAGTACCAAGTGAGACTCCCCTGCCTGGCTACACTCCCTCAGCCCCTCACCTCCCCCACAACCCCCCCCCTCACAATGCACCCCCTCACACTGCACCCCCTCACACTGCCCCCTCCACCCCTTCACCCCCCTCACTCTCCACCCCCTCACACTGTACCCCCTACCAGTGCCCCCAAACCCTCCCCTCTCAACCCACCCCCTGACACATACCCCTCTGCCCCCTAACCCCCCTTCACACTCCACCCCCTCACACTGCCCCCTCCACCCCCTCACACCCGACTCTGCGTGTCTAAAGATACATGCCTTATTGTGTTCTCCAGGGCCAGGAGCCGATAGTCCAGGGACGTCTTGGACAAGCCCCCACCGTCCAGCTCCAAGCTCATCCGCCCACAGGGACACATGGCAGAGAGGGGAAGGAAGACGGACAGGAGGGCCCTCTTCTGAGGCCAGGGCACTGGAGGGGGATGCATAGAGGACAGACAGAGACGACACTGACGAACACAGGACAGACAGTCAGGACACTGAAGGCCGTGAGACGGACGAGGAGAGGGCTGCGGGCCAGGACAGTGACGGAGAGAGGATGGGGACTCTGGACAGTGTCGCACAGAGGACGGCCAGACAGACGATGGACAGACCGGACACGGCACCTAACATGGGCTGCGGACTATGTGCATCGGTCCAAGGATCGACCCAGGAGACCCCAGACCTGGGGACAGATGAGGACCTCGGGTTTGCGTCACTGCTGTCACCCACAACATCCACCATCGCAGATACACTGACCTCTGTTGGCCATTTTAATGATGAGGCTTCTGGGTCACTGACTGGTGCGCACCACACGGCTGAACCGGTACAGCAGGTGGAGGTAGGAGCAGCCGAGGGGCTGGGCGGTCGGATGGCAGGCCAGGCCCAGCACCCAGCTGCCGCCCAGATGGTTCCCAGGTTCCTGGACTTACCAGACCCACCCACAGACCCAGGGAGTGGACAACGGGATGACGGCCGTCTTCCAGCATCAGTTGGAGGAGTCCATCCGCGTCCACGAGCAGGGAATGGTGCCGGTCATGGCTGCCACCCAGGCCGACACCGCACGGGTGGCGTCCGTGGTGGAGGCAATGGTGGCAACGGTTTCGGCCATGGGTCAGGTTCTGCAAGGCGTGGGGCTTCATGTGCAGGCGTCATCCATGGCCCAGGACAGGGCTGCCCTCTCACAGGCAGCCATGTCCCAGAGCCAGCTGGACATTGCCGCCGCGCTCCGGGGTCTGGCCCAGTCTCAGCAGGCCATGGCCCAGTCCCAGCAAGCCATGGCCCAGTCTCAGCAGGCCATGGCCCAGTCTCAGCAGGCCATCGCTGAGAGCATCGGCGGCCTTGCGCACGTGCTGGATGGCATCGTACAATCACAACAGGAGTTTGCAGAGTCCCTGACAGGGATGTCGCACTCGCTGAGCTCCGTCGCTGCGACCTGGTCGATGCTGCAGCCGGCCTCCAGGACTGGCAGCGCCAGGTGTCGGTGGTGCAAAGGCGCTTGTCTCCGCTCGCACCACCCTCCCCGAGGGAGGAGGAGGTTCTGGAGCCCGTCCCGGTGACTCCAGCAAGGGAGGTCCCGCAACACTCGGACATTCCCCGTACCGTCCCTGGTGCATCTGGTGGGCAGCGGGCAGGGCAGCAGCACGCCCGCCAAGCAGCCTGGCCCATCGAAGCCCGGCTGCCCCAGGAAACGTGCGCCGACAGGGAGCCACGTCGCAGGGCAGGAGCCTCAGCAGTTCGCCTCCACTCCTGCTGAACCTTCTGAGGAAACACCAAGGCGTAGTGGTAGGGCCTGTAAGGCAAAGAAGTTAGACACTTAGTAAGTTGGCACGGGTGCAGGGCACAGCTTAATTATAGGGGCTAGGGCACTTGTCTGTGAATGTCACGAATAAAGTCACTGTTACACAAAACCTAGATGACTCTGTGCCATGTCCGGTGCCTGCGGGGTCGTGAAGGGGACTGAAGGCGCTGGGGTCGAAGTTCGCGACAACAGTGATGCCAGGTGTGTGTTCCCCCCCACCCCCCCAAATCCCGTCGTCCTCTACACACCGACGCCAGCTACCCCACATGGCCATGTGAGGAGTGTCCGTGACGCATACAGGGACCACCCAGGTGGAGGGTGTAGCTGCGGCCATGAGTCAGACATTGTCTAATGATCCGGAGCTCACAGCTCATCGCAGAGCAGGTTGGCATCACTCAACATGGCACTGATCACACCCGCTTACACAAGCAACTGTGTGAGACCATCCCATTGTGCCGCAGGTGTAAGGTGCTGTGAAAGTGGTGATGTGGGAGCTCGGGTTGTCGGATGGTGCGGGAGGTGGAAGGGGGTGCTGGGTGGTGCGTTTGTGTGGAACGGTGGTGCAAGTGCCTTGCTCAGCGATGCCCTCCCCCTAGTTCGTGAAACATGCGGCGATCAACGCCTCGCGTGCTCGCTCGCCAAGCCAATGGCGTTGTGCAGCCTCCCGGCCAAATGCAGCCCCCAGGTTGTGTCTGCTCCTCCCCATCCTCCTCCTCCTCATGTGCAGAAGTGTCGCCGTCATCGGGCTGCCCCTGTGCCTCCTCCTCCAGGACATCGCCCCTCTGCTGGACAATGTTGTGTAGCACACAGCAGACAACAACTGTGCGGCCGACCCTCTCTGAATGGTACTGGAGGGCCCCTCCAGAGCAGTCCAGGCACCTGAATCGCATCTTCAAGAGACCAAAGCACCTCTCCACAACACCCCAGGTTGCTGCATGGGCCTCATTGTAGCGGGTCTCCGCGTTGGTCTGTGGCCTCCGTATAGGCGCCATCAGCCACGACCGCAATGGGTGACCCCTGTCGCCCAGCAACCAGCCCCTCAGCCGGGGGGGGGGGTGACCCTCGAACATTGCGGGGATGTAAGATTGCGCCAGTATAAAGGCATCATGCACACTGCCGGGGTACTGGGCGCACACGTGCATGATTGTCGTGCGATGGTCGCAGACCACCTGAATGTTCATGGGGTAGGTCCCCTTTCTGTTCCTGAAAACTTCCCTGTTCTCCGAGGGTGGGCGCATGGCAACGTGCACCCCATTAATCGCACCCTACGCCATTGGTATCCCAGCCACGGTGATGAATCCCGCTGCCCGGGCATCCTGGCGTGTGCGGTCCTCTGGAAACTGTATGTACCTAACGGCGATGGCATACAGGGTGTTGGTCACGGCTCGGATGCACCGACGCCTGTGAGATCTCGGATAGCTCCCCGCTCGGCACACGGAACAAACCCATCGCGAAGAGGTTGAGGGCTACCATCACCTTGACAGTCACCAGGATAGCATGTCCTCCCCCCGTTCCACGTGATGCCAGGTGCACCACAAGGTGGCATTTTTGTGCCACCGACTCCCTACTCATTCGGAGTCTCCTCCTGCATGCCCTGTCTGGCAGGTCCTCGAACGACATGCGGTCACGGTAGACTCGAGGCCTCATGGGGCGCCTCTGGCACCTTTGCACCACCACCTGCTCCTCATCCTCCCCCTGCGCCCCATCAAGATCAGAATCCTCGTCCTGTGCATCCCCGATGATGTGGTAGTCACTGTCCCCCTCCGCCTCCTCCTGCACCTGTCGGGTGGATGGGCCTGCAGCCTCAGCGGCTGGCACGGGGCCCTCTGCAGCCAGTCCCTCTGCTGCAGCCGTCGCTGCTGCAGCTGCTCTGAGCCACCTGCGTTGACGCTGCCGAAGGGCCACCTGCAGGGCAGCAGCTCTCGCCATGGCAGCAAACATCGCTGTCTGGTGCGCAAACATGGCGATCTGCAGGAGGGGGAGGGGGGAGGAGATGCAACATGTTTAACGATGGCGCTTTGATGCCTCGTCAGTCAGGTGCCATGGGATACATGCGTGCCCCGGTTGCCTGGTCTCGCAGCAGACACGCAGGCACCCTGACCCCTTCCCACAGTCTCCGTCCACCACCCAGTTTACCCCGTCCGTCCTCATTGCTGCGCCAGTGACCTTTCCTTTGCCCATCAGCTTGACCTCAACTTGCGAGCGTGTCTTCGCCACCGTCCTGCCATGGCAGGCCGGCTGGCATGTCGCTCCCGCAGATAACCCTCCCCAACCCCCATCACGGGCATGACTGCACCCTTCCCCTCCCCCCTCCCAGCCGGCACGGCAGGGGAGAATCCCGCCCCATATTTCATTAACGTGTTGGAGTTTTTTGAAGAGGTAACGGAGAGGGTTGATGAGGGCAATGTTGTTGATATAGTTTACATGCACTTCCAAAAGGCATTTGATATAGTGTTGCACAATAAACTTGTGAGAAAAGTTACAGTTTATGGAATAAAAGGGACAGTGGCAACATGATATAGAATTGGCTGAGTGACAGGAAACAGAAGGTAGTGGTTAATGGATGTTTTTCCGGCTGGAGGAATATTTGTAGTGGAGCTCCTCAAAGATTACTGTTGGGAGCCTTGTTCTTCCTGATGTACATTAATGACCTAGACCTCGGGGTACAGGACTCAATTTCAAAATTTGCAGATGAGACTTAACTTGGAAGCATTGTGAACTGTGAGGAGCAGAGTGTAGAATTTCGAAGGTTGGTGGAATGGGCAGGTAAGTGGCAGATGGAGTTCAAAGTGGAGAAATGTGAAGTGATTAATTTTGGTAGGAAGAACATGGAAAAAAACAACGGTCACTATTTAATGGAAAAAAATAGAGTCCCGTTTTCGGCGCATTTAGCAGGGTGTTCCTTGCTATTAAACAGGACTCTGCTTCTTTCTTGGGCCTCCACGAGCAACGCTCCGCCAAGGCTACACTTAGCCTCATTTGCTGCACTGACAAGCACAGCTCACCAGTGCAGGAAGAGATCAGGGCACCATTTTTAAATGGCACCCGATCTCCTGACACCCCACCCCCCCTCCAACCATGCAGCCTCCGGACCCCCCAATGCTCCAACTTACCGATTAGGGGGTCCTCGAGCCCCCCCCCCCCCCCCCCCACCTTACCTAATAAGAGAAGGGCATCCCTGGGCCCGATGCCTGGCATGGGCAACCTGGCGCATGGGTACTTTGTCACTGCCACCCTGGCACCCTGGCAGGGTGGAATAGGGAGTGTCAGGACATCTCGCAAGATCTCGTAGGACTCATTTCCTGCACTAACGAACATCTTAAATCTCGCGAGAAGCCTTTCACAAGATTTAACGACCTTGTTGCCTCACCGAGTCGGGCGCAACGAGGCCAGTAGATTGCGACAGCATAAAATAAAAGGCACAATTTTAAAGGGAGTGCAGGAGCAGGAGGAGCAGGTTGTAAATGTGGACAAGTCTTTGAAAGTGGCAAGACAGGTTGAGAGACTGGTTAAAGTATACAGTGCCCTCGGCTTTAGTAGTAGGGGCATAGATTACAAAAGCAGTAAAATAATGTTGAACTTCTATTAGTCACTAGTTTGGCCTCAACTGCTTCTGGGTGCCACACTTTATGAAAAATGTGAAGGCATTGGTGAAAGTGCAGAACGGATTCAAGAGAATGGTTCCAGGGATGAGGAACCTCAGTTATGAAGATAGATTGAAGAAGTTGAGACTGTTTTCCTTGGAGAAAAGAAGGCTGAGAGGCAATTTGATCAAAGTATTTAAAATCATGAGGGATCTGAACAGAGTAGACAGGGAGAAACTGTTCCCACCGGGTGAATGGATCGAGAATAAGAAGGCATAGATTTAAAGTTATTGGCAAAAGAAGCAAAAGCGACACGAGAAAAACTGGTTAAGGTCTGGAATTCACTGTGTGATGAAAGCAGATTCAACTGAGACATTAAAAAGGGAATTAGACTGCGACCTGGAAAGGAAGAATGTGCAGTTATAGGAGGAGGAAGTGGGGAATGGCCTGAAGTTAATTGCTCATTTGGAGAATTGATGCAGACACGATGGGTTGAATGGCCTCCTTCTGCACTGTAACAATTCTGTGATTCTGTAATATAGATTTGAGCCTCGCGCCTGCTACTTTGGCACTCTCCCTTCTTGACAATATTAATCTATCCCCTGTGTTTGAAGGCTGATAATTGGCTAGAAAACGATTGCCTTGAAAGGCCCTTAAGATTGAAATGACTCTCAATCTTGCAAACATGGGCTTGCTTCAGGCTGCTGCACTCTCACAGATGAAGAGGGAGCCTGACCTTGTCTACTTTTGCCAAGTCACCAGAAGCGACTGTGGTAGTCACCACTGTTGTATTATATTGTATATATGGGTAGTACGGTAAGGCCCCTGTACTACAGGTATGGGGGTAGATCCCTGCCTGCTGGCTCCGCCCAGGAGGCGGAGTATAAATGTGTGTGCTCTCCGAACACAACCATTTCGTAAGCTGCTGTAGGAGGCCACACATCTCTGTGTAATAAAGCCTCGATTATTATCTACTCTCGTCTCGTCGTAATTGATAGTGCATCAATTTATTACACAGAGATTTTTCAGAGATGGACCTCCGCATCAGGCCGGATCGCCTGCAGCTGCATCCTCAAGCAGACAACGCCAAAAAGGACTTCCAACATTGGCGAGCTTGCTTTGAAGCATACATCGGGTCTGCGCCAGACCCAATCTCAGAAGCACAGAAGCTCCAGATTCTGTACACGCGGCTGAGCTCCAACGTTTTCCACCTCGTCCAGGACGCGCCTACCTACGCAAAGGCCATGACACTACTGAAGGAGAATTACGCTCAGCAGACCAACAAGATCCACTCCAGGCACCTCCTATCCACGCAGCATCAACTTCCCGGTGAGGCTGTGGAAGATTTCTGGCGTGACCTGCTCGCCCTGGTGAGAGACTGTGACTGCCAGGCCGTTTTGGCCACTGAACATTCGGACCTGCTAATGAGAGACGCGTTCGTTACGGGCATCGGGTCTGACTATATCCACCAGCACCTCTTAGAAGGGGCCACGCTTGACCTCACGGCGACCAAGAAACTAGCGCTCTCGCTCACGGTCGCCTCACGCAACGTACATGCTTAGGCCCCCGACCGCACGGCCCAACCCCCCTGTGCATCGTGGATCCTGCCAGTGGCCATCCCATCGTGGACCCCATCAGCGACCGCCCTCAGCCAACCCCACGCCTGCGCCGCACGACAGCCAACCAACCCTGGGGGACGCAAGTGCTACTTCTGCGGACAGGCAAAACACCCCCAGCAGCGCTGCCCAGCACGGAGCGCGCTCTGCAAGGCCTGTGGCAAGAAGGGACATTTTGCTGCAGTGTGCCAGGCCCACTCAAACGGCGCTATTGGCCCGGCACCCCCCACGTGCGGCCAGTGGGCGCCGCCATCTTCCTCTCCTCAGACCACGTGCGGCCCGTGGGCGGCGCCATCTTGCTCCACTCACAACACGTGCGGCCCGTGGGTGCCGCCATCTTGCTTGCCTCAGAACCAGTGGGCACCGCCATCTTGCCTGCCCCAGGACACGTGTTGCCCAAGGGCGCCGCCATCTTGCCTGCCCCAGGACACGTGCGGCCCGTGGGCGCCGCCATCTTACCCACCTTAGGACCCCTGCCCGTCGGGCACCTCATCGGGCCGCTCATTGCCTGCAACCGCCAACGACCAGCCGCGCCTCACCTCGGTCACGATTGACCAGTCTCGACCGCACAATCTCGCGACCGCTTCGACAAAGGTGAAGGTCGACGGGCACGAGATATCATGCCTTCTGGACTCCGGGTGCACTGAGAGCTTCATCCACCCCAATATGGTAAGGCTCTGCTCCCTCGCGGTACACCCCATTAACCAAAGAATCTCCCTGGCCTCCGGATCCCACTCCGTGGCGATCCGTGAGTACTGCATCGCCACCCTCACCGTCCAGGGCATAGAGTTCAGCGGCTTCCGGCTCCACTTCCTCCCCAACCTCTGCGCTGCCTTGCTACTCGGCCTGGACTTCCAGTGCAACCTCCAGAGCCTAACCCTGAAATTTGGCGGGCCCCAACCACCCCTTACTGTTTGCGGCCTCGCGACCCTTAAGGTCGACCCGCCTTCCCTGTTTGCAAACCTCACCCCGGATTGCAAACCCGTCGCCACCAGGAGCAGACGGTACAGCACCCAGGACAGGACCTTCATCAGGTCTGACGTCCAGCGGCTGCTGCAGGAAGGTATCATCGAGGCCAGCAACAGCCCCTGGAGAGCCCAAGTGGTAGTGGTGAAAACGGGGGAGAAAAACAGGATGGTCGTTGACTATAGTCAGACCATCAATCAGTACATTCAGCTCGACGCGTACCCCCTCCCATGCATATCTGATATTATATGGTCAATCAGATTGCACAGTACCGGGTCTTCTCGACAGTGGACCTGAAATCTGCCTACCACCAGCTCTCCATCCGTAAGGCGGACCGCCCATACACTGCGTTTGAAGCAGATGGCCGCCTTTACTATTTCCTTAGGGTTCGCTTCGGCGTCACCAACGGGGTCTCGGTCTTCCAACGGGAGATGGACCGAATGGTTGACCGGTACGGGCTGCGGGCCACTTTCCCGTACTTTCCCTCGGCTATGTGGTTCAGAACGGAGTTCTAGGACCCGACCCAAAACGCATGCGCCCCCTCATGGAACTCCCCCTCCCCCACTGCCCCAAGGCCCTCAAACGATGCCTGGGGTTCTTTTAGTATTACGCCCCAGTGGGTCCCAAACTATGAGGACAAGGCCCGCACTCATTCAATCCACCGCTTTCCCACTGACGGCCGAGGCTCACCAGGCCTTCAACCGTATCGAGGCCGATATCGCCAAGGCCGCGATACACGCGGTCGACGAGACGCTCCTCTTCCAAGTCGAGAGTGATGCATCCCCTTGCTCCCGCCCGGGGATGAAGGGGATTTCGACATGCTCCCGGAGTCACCGAAGACCAAGCCGACGCCTGAGTCGCCACCAGCACTGCGGCGCTCTCAACGACAGATCAAGGCGCCCGATCGTCTAAATGTGTAACCTTCTCTTTAATTTTAAAACCAATCTGTATGTATATAGAACAGTGCCTGCCTGCGACTCATCTAACACTGAGAACCGCCTACAGGTCGACTGCTCTTTATACCTCCCTTCAAGGGGAGGAGCCATGGGCGGAGCCCACACAGGCCCCAACATGTTCCCTTATGGATAATGCCATACAATGGCCCATAGGTGGAGCCCACAAGGGCAACAGCATAGCACAGATACAAATACAAGGGCAACAGCATAGCACAGATACAAATACAAGGGCAACAGCATAGCACAGATACAATGGTGGATTATTGATATAATACATTCACCACATTCACCCCCTGTTAAAAAAATGAAGTCCGGGAAGTTTTCTTTTCGGGAGTTATTTAGCTTTCGAATTGTACTGCAAGGCCGAACTTTTAAGGCTGTCCCTCCGGAGAAATTATCTTGCCAGCCGCCGACAAGCCCCCGCTGCAGGTGCCCCGGCAGCGGGCAGTGAAAGCAGCAGGGAAACCCACTGACAGCATCAGGGCCAGAAGATCACACCACCCCGGCCAATGGCGGGATGTTTCCACCGCCGCAAAACACAATGTGGGGGGGTTGCGGAAAATCCCGCCCTTTGTATAACCCCCATCTGACGGGTTTTCGTAATAATGTAAATATCTGTCAGCATTCCCAGAAATGGCATTTTCTCACCTAATCTTCTGTACCAAATATTCAATGAACCCAACTCCTATTTCCTTAATAGTGAGGAAATATTTTTTGAGGAGTTAACCAGACCCTTATAATCTTCTGGAAAATTACAATCTAGCTAAAATATTATTGAAACTTAGACAAGAGGGAGGAAAGTAAAACTCTTGGGGCACAATTCTTCAGAAAGATTTCTAAGTGTGGTGGTGAGCAGGAACTGCCGCGGGCTTCTTGGCTCTCGGCCCGGCAAGGCTGTGAAAAATGAGGCCCTAAAGGCTTCTCGCCGGAAATGAAGGCTCACCAGCCAATTCACTGGGGCCGCGCTCGCCAGCCCCCCGCGAACAAGGCCGAGCAGCACTTAATCAGCACTTGCACAGCCAACCCCACTCAGCATGCAACCATCGCGCAAAGGAGACCGGCCCCAAGATTTGGAGGCGCGGACCTGGGGCGGCTCCTTGATGTGTGGAGGCCAGGAGGGATATCCTGTTCCCATGAGGGTCCCATAGGGTGAGCCACAGGGCAGCCAGTGCCACCTGGGACAAAGTAGCGGCGGCCGTGAGCTTGGGGAGTGTGACCAGGAGGACTGGCCACCAGTATCACCAAAAGGTCAGTGATCTACACTGGGCAGCACGGGTGAGTTGACACCAACGCTCCCCCCCTCCTCCCCCACAAGACCTTTCTGCCCCATGCAAGCATCCTCCCTCAATCTTTCATGCGGCCCCAACCCTCTCTTCATCCCTCTCTCCCTTCAACACACCCCCAAGCCTTCCTTCACTACCCCGTCTCCCATCACTGTGAATCACGCGTGTGGCTAAAGATGCCCGCTCTGTGTCTCCACAGGAGGAGCTTTGCCACAATCTCCGGGAGTGGTCCGAGGATGCCAAGATCGACGCATCACAGCTGTCATCCCCACCCTCCACCAGCACAGAAACACACACCTCGGTGGGAAACGTTAGTGGACAGGCTTCTGAGGCACAATCTGGTGAGCACCACACAGTTGTTTATGTACATCAGGTGGAGGCAGGAACACCCAGGTGAGACAGCAGTCAGAGGTCTGCTGGATCCCAGGGCCTAGCTGGGTCCCAGTAGAATGTCCGACTCGCTGGGGGTTGTGACCCAGTGTTGTGTTAAGCACACTGAGATAACACGGGCTGCAACTGGATGCAGCTATGACTTAAATAGACTCCAGACCTTAAAGTTAGTTCAATTTGATTTATTGAACCTGTCACACAGTTAGCACAGTTCTCTGTGAGTTCAACTCTCTGCTAACCTAAGTGTGATTACTCTGTCTGACTGAACCAGACTAGCTCTTAGCCACGTGCTGTAGGTGTTATGTCATATATAGACCGGACTCACTCTGTAGATGTCCCCAGTGGAAAGAGGCAGAGTGTGACTGCCTCGTGCCTTTTATAGTGGTAAACCACCCCCAAGTGTTCTGCCTGCTGATTGGTTATGTCCTGTTCTCTGTGCTCATTAGCTGCCTGTCTGTATCTCATTATGTGCATGTCTGCATATCATGACATCTCCCCTTTTTGAAATGTTTTTCTGTACCATATGTGAAAGTATTTACGTGTGTAGGCCGAAAAAATAACTTATTTACATAAAATGGCAGATGGGAACATATGTACATGTGAAAACAGGTGTCTAATGTGCGAAAACAGAACATAGCAAACAAGACAAATGTTCATAAGTCCAGTCTCTGGGGTTTGCGTCTGATCCTGGTCGACCGCCGGAGAGGTGGTGGTGGGGACGACGGTGCCTTGATGGGTGGGATTGCAGCCAGACTGGTGGCTTCATGGTTCGAGGTGTCGGGAGGTGGCACAATAACAGGTGGAAACAATAAAGAATGTGGTTGCGGGCGGGCAACTATGCGCAGTTCCCGTCTGTTTCGCCGCACATCAGAGCCATCAGCCATATGCACAACATACAATCGAGGAGCAGCCTGTCGAAGAACAACCGCAGGAGCTGACCAGCCTCCATCAAGTAGCTTGATCCGAACAGCATCCGCCGGGGATCGCACAGGCAAATCAGTGGCATGAGCATCATAGCCCTGCTTTTGTCGGTCCCTGAGTTTCTGCACCTAGTAAGGAGGTGTGGGATAGAGGTAAATTTGGCCAATTGGATAAGTAATTGGCTATCACATAGAAGACAGTGGGTGGTGGTGGATGGAAAATTTTCAGACTGGAGACCAGTTACCAGGGGTGTACCACAGGGATCAGTGCTGGGTCCTCTGCTATTTGTGATTTTTATCAATGACTTGGAGGAGGGGGCTGAAGGGTGGGTCAGTAAATTTGCTGATGACACCAAGATTGGTGGAGTAGTGGATGAGGTGGAGGGCTGTTGTAGGCTGCAAAGAGACATTGATAGGATGCAGAGCTGGGCCGAAAAATGGCAGATGGAGTTGAACTCTGATAAGTGCGAAGTGATTCATTTTGGTAGAAAAGATTTGAATGCGGGTTACAGGGTCAACAGCATGGTTCTGAGGAATGTGGAGGAACAGAGAGATCTTGGGGTTCATGTCCACAGATCTCTGAAGGTTGCCACTGTGGTAGTATGCATTAGGGGTCATGTGGGACTGTGAAGCCATGATGTCATTGGCTGACAGATCCCGGGTCGTGGTTGGACGTTGACCTCTAGCTCCGCCCTGAAGGCGGAGTATAAGTACCTGGAGCCTTCCCCCGCAGGTAGTCTACTACTGAACTGCGGGGGAAACAGTCACGCTTAATAAAGCCTCATCGACTTCACTCTATTCGTCTCTCGGAGTCTTTGTGCACTACAATTTATTAAGCGTGCCTAAAAATGACTATGGAGCTCAGGATCATCCCAGAATGCCTGAGGATCAGCCCCCACGCAGTGAACGCGGCAGCAGCTTTCAAGCATTGGCAGACTTGTTTCGAGGCCTACCTCAGAACGGCCACCGGCCGGATCACACAAGACTAAAAACTACAGGTCCTTCACTCGAGGTTAAGCACGGAGATTTTCACTTTCATCGAAGACGCAGAGGATTTCCAGACGGCGTTCGCAGCACAGAAAAGTCTCTATGTCCGCCCAGTAAACCAGATCTACGCTCGCTATCAACTCGCAACGAGACGGCAAAGTCCCGGAGAATCAATAGATGAATTCTACGCCGCGCTACTAATTTTGGGACGAGCCTGCAGCTGCCCGTCGGTGAACGCAAATGAACACACGGACATGTTAATGCGCGATGCTTTTGTGGCAGGTATGAACTCCTCCCAAATCCGCCAAAGACTTCTAGAAAAAGAGTCGCTAGGACTCTCAGAGGCACGGGCCGTAGCAGCCCCCCTAGACGTGGCCGCGCGTAATACCCACGCCTACGGCCCCGACCGCACGGCAGCCCATTGGGCTCCGTACGTACCCGTCGCGACAAACCCACCCCCCCCCGGACACCCCACAGGCTTGCGCGGTCCAAACACCAAGTCGCACCGGGGGCGCCCGCTGCTATTTCTGCGTCCAGGCGAAACACCCCCGGCAGCGCTGCCCGGCCCGCGCAGCGATCTGCAAGAGCTGCGGGAAAAAGGGCCATTTCGCGATTGTGTGCCGGTCCCGCGAGGTCGCCGCTGTCCCGGGAGAACAGGGAGCCCTGCACGCCGCTTATGCTCCCCAACCCCCCCAGCGCCCCATGTACGACCCGCAGGCGCAGCCACTCTGGGTCCCGACCACCGCGGTCCCGGGAGAACAGGGAGCCCTGCACGCCGCTTACGCTCCCCAACCCCCCCCCCCCTGCGCCCCATGTATGACCCGCCGGCGGTACCAATTTGGGTCCCGACCACCGCTGTCCCCAGAGATGAGGGAGCCCCGCGCGTTCGTAACGCTCCCCAACCCCCCCCAGCGCCCGATGTGCGACCCGCAGACGCCGCCATTTTGGGTCCCGGCCACCACGAGGGGAGGAAGGGCGCCGCCATCTTGGACCACCCCAGACCTGTACGACACATGGGGGTGGCCATTTTGTCCACCCCCGCCGCCATCTTGTGACCCCCCAGCCATGTGCGATGCATGGGGGCAGCCATTTTGTTCATCCCCGACGCCATCTTGGACGGCAACAACGGACCCCAGTGTCGACGGCTCCACGGGGTTCGAAGAAGACGCTCCACTCCTACAACCACGTCTCGCTTCAATAATGCTGGACCAAGCTCGGCCCCGGACACTCCAGACGACGACGACAACGGTGCTGATAAACGGGCACGAGACACCATGCCTAGTCGACTCCGGGAGCACGGAGAGCTTTATCCACCCCGACACAGTAAGACACTGTTCCTTGACCACCCATCCCAGCGCACAAAAGATTTCCCTAGCTGCAGGATCCCACTCCGTACAGATCAAAGGTTTCTGCATAGTTACCCTAACGGTGCAGGGGAGGGAGTTCAAAAACTACAGGCTCCACGTCCTTCCCCAACTCTGCGCCCCCACATTACTGGGATTAGACTTCCAGTGCAATCTACAGAGCCTTACCTTCAAATTCGGCGGCCCAATACCCCCATCTGCGGCCTCGCAACCCTCAAGGTGCAACCCCCGTCCTTGTTTGCGAACCTCACCCCGGATTGCAAACCCGTCACCACTAGGAGCAGACGGTACAGCGCCCAGGACCGGACCTTCATTCGGTCCGAAGTCCAGCGGCTACTAAAGGAAGGCATAATCCAGGCCAGCAATAGTCCCTGGAGAGCACAGGTGGTAGTAGTGAAGACAGGGGAGAAGCAAAGGATGGTCATAGACTATAGCCAGACCATCAACAGGTACACACAACTAGACGCGTACCCTCTCCCCCGCATATCCGACATGGTCAATCGGATTGCCCAATATAAAGTCTTCTCCACCGTGGACCTCAAGTCCGCCTACCATCAGCTCCCTATCCACCCAAGTGACCGCAAGTACACAGCCTTCGAGGCAGACGGGCGATTTTCCCATTTCCTAAGGGTCCCATTTGGCGTCACAAACGGGGTCTCGGTCTTCCAACGAGAGATGGACCGAATGGTTGATCAACACGGGTTGCGGGCCACGTTCCCGTATCTCGACAATGTAACCATCTGCGGCCACGACCAGCAGGACCACGACGCCAACCTCCAAAAATTCCTCCAGACCGCTAAAGCCTTGAACCTCACGTACAACGAGGACAAGTGCGTTTTTAGCACCAACCGGCTAGCCATCCTGGGCTACGTAGTGCGCAATGGGATAATAGGCCCCGATCCCGAACGTATGCGCGCCCTCATGGAATTTCCCCTCCCGCACTGCTCCAAAGCCCTGAAACGCTGCCTGGGGTTCTTTTCATACTACGCCCAGTGGGTCCCCCAGTACGCAGACAAGGCCCGCCCTCTAATACAGACCACGACCTTCCCTCTGTCGACAGAGGCTTGCCAGGCCTTTAGCCGCATCAAAGCGGATATCGCAAAGGCCACGATGCGCGCCATCGACGAGTCCCTCCCCTTCCAGGTCGAGAACGACGCCTCCGACGTAGCTCTAGCGGCCACCCTTAACCAAGCGGGCAGACCTGTGGCCTTTTTCTCCCGAACCCTCCACGCTTCAGAAATCCGCCACTCCTCAGTGGAAAAGGAAGCCCAAGCCATAGTGGAAGCTGTGCGACATTGGAGGCATTACCTGGCCGGCAGGAGATTCACTCTCCTCACCGACCAACGGTCGGTAGCCTTCATGTTCGATAATGCACAGCGGGGCAAAATCAAAAACGACAAGATCTTAAGTTGGAGGATCGAGCTCTCCACCTTCAACTCCGAGATCTTGTATCGTCCCGGAAAGCTGAACGAGCCGTCCGATGCCCTATCCCGCGGCACATGTGCCAATGCACAAATTAACCGCCTCCAAACCCTCCACGAGGACCTCTGCCACCCGGGGGTCACTCGGTTTTTCCACTTTATCAAGTCCCGCAACCTCCCATACTCCTTAGAGGAGGTCCGTACAGTCACAAGGAACTGCCACATCTGCGCAGAGTGCAAACCGCATTTTTTCAGGCCGGATGGTGTGCACCTGATTAAGGCTTCCCGCCCCTTTGAACGCCTTAGTCTGGACTTCAAAGGACCCCTCCCCTCCACCGACCGCAACAAATACTTCCTTAATGTGGTGGACGAGTACTCCCGCTTCCCATTCGCCATCCCCTGTTCTGACATGACCGCGACCACAGTCATTAAAGCTCTGAACACCATATTCACACTGTTCGGTTGCCCCGCATACGTCCTCAGCGACAGGGGGTCCTCTTTCATGAGTGACGAGCTGCGCCAGTTCCTGCTCAGCAACGGGATAGCCTCGAGCAGGACGACCAGCTACAACCCCCGGGGGAACGGGCAAGTAGAGAGGGAGAACGGCACAGTCTGGAAGACCGCCCTACTGGCCCTACGGTCCAGGGACCTCCCAGTTTCCCGGTGGCAGGAGGTCCTTCCGGACGCCCTCCACTCCATCCAGTCACTACTGTGTACGAGCACTAATCAAACGCCTCATGAGCGCCTCCTTGTCTTCCCCAGGAAGTCCTCCTCTGGAACGTCGCTGCCGACCTGGCTGGCGGCCCCAGGACCCATCTTGCTCCAAAAGCACGTGCGGGCGCACAAGTCGGACCCGTTGGTCGAAAGGGTTCACCTCCTTCACGCAAACCCGCAGTACGCCTACGTGGCGTACCCCGATGGCCGACAGGACACGGTCTCTCTGCGAGATCTGGCGCCCGCCGGCAACACACACACCACCCCGACACCAATCACCCAACCCCCCCCCCTTCCTGCCACCGCCGCACCCCGCGACTGCCCCCTTCCCAGGAGGATCAGTCCTCCTCCCAGGCCCGACCAGGAATAAAGCCCAAGCTGAAACCGTAAGGCTCCCGGAGAAGACAACACCAGAACAAGCACCACCACCACCGGGACCGAGGCGATCGACACGGACGACCAGACCGCCCGACCGACTCGTGGCGTCAATCTAACAGCACAATGTGGACTTTTAACGAGAACATTTTGTCTTTTCCTGACGATTGCTGTAAATAGTTGAAACAAAAAAAAACCTTGTACATACTGTTATATTGAAAGTTTTCCTCCCAGGACCAGCCTTGTAAACCCTTACCACCATGCGAAGCATCACCCCTCCGGGTTCATTTTTAACAAGGGGTGAATGTGGTAGTATGCATTAGGGGTCATGTGGGACTGTGAAGCCATGATGTCATTGGCTGACAGATCCCGGGTCCTGGTTGGACGTTGACCTCTAGCTCCGCCCTGAAGGCGGAGTATAAGTATCTGGAGCCCTCCCCCGCAGGTAGTCTACTACTGAACTGCGGGGGAAACAGTCACGCTTAATAAAGCCTCATTGACTTCACTCTATTCGTCTCTCGGAGTCTTTGTGCGCTACAGCCACTCAAGTGGATAGAGCCGTGAAGAAGGCTTATAGTGTGTTAGTGTTTATTAACAGGGGGCTTGAATTTAAGAGCCGTGGGGTTATGCTGCAACTACACATGACCCTGGTGAGACCACATTTGGAGTATTGTGTGCAGTTCTGGTCACCTCATTATAGTAAGGATGTGGAAGCATTGGAAAGGGTGCAAAGGAGATTTACCAGGATGCTGCCTGGTTTGCAGGATAGATCTTATAAGGAAAGGCTGAGGGAGCTAAGGCTCTTTGGAGCGCAGGAGGATGAGAGGCGACTTAATAGAGGTTTATAAGATGATGAGGGGGATAGATAGAGTGGACGTTCAGAGACTATTTCCTCGGGTGGATGTAGCTGTTACAAGGGGGCATAACTATAAGATTCAGGGTGGGAGATATAGGAGGGATGTCTGAGGTAGGTTCTTTAATCAGAGAGTGGTTCGCGTGTGGAATGGACTGCCTGCTGTGATAGTGGAGTCGGACACTTTAGGAACTTTCAAGCGGTTATTGGATAGGCACATGGAGCACACCAGAATGACAGGGTGTGGGATAGCTTGATCTTGGTTTCGGACAATGCTCGGCACAACATCGAGGGCCGAAGGGCCTGTTCTGTGCTGTAATGTTCTTTGTTCTTTGTTCTGCAGCACCGGGAGGTGATCCAGATCAGGCAAGTGTATGTCTGGAAGAGTCGTCCGCAGGTCCCTGTTCATCAGGAGTTGAGCCGGTGACATGCCGCGAGACAGAGGGTTGCCCTGTACGCAAGCAGCGCAAGTAGAATCCGCGCCTTGCAGATGAGCTGCTTCACTATTTGCACCCCTTTCTCAACCTTCCCTTGGACTGCGGGTAATGTGGGCTGGTAGTGACGTGATGATACTGTTCTAGCTGGGCAAATCCTTACCACTCTTGGCTGCTGAAGCAAGGACCGTTCTCACTCATGACAGTGAGTGGAATACCATGCCTGGAGAATGTCTCCTTACAGGCCTTGATGACGGTCTTGGATGTGAAGTCCGAGAGCATCACGACTTCTGGGTAGTTGGAAAAATAATCAATGATTGGCACATAATCACGACCATTGGCGTGAAAGAGGTCGATGCCCACCTTGGACCACGGGAAGTCACGATTTCGTGCTGCTGAAGCGTCTCCTTGCTCTGTGCTGGTTGGAAGCGTTGACAGGTCGGACAGTTGAGGACCATATTTGAGATGTCCTGACTAATCCCAGGCCAGTAGACAGCTTGCCTGGCTCTGCGCCTGCACTTCTCGACACCCAGCTGTCCCTTGTTGATTTGCCGGAGCACCAAGCTCTGGAGACTGAGTGGAATGACAATACGGTCCAGCTTGAGGAGGATACCATCAACCACCGTCAGGCCGTCCTTCACATTGAAGAATTGAGGGCACTCAATTGGTGGTGTATGACACGCTGAAGAAGAGGATCTTTGGCTGTCTCGTCGCGAATGCGGATTACCTTTTCATCCAACGCCAGGAGGTTGCTGGCCCACAGCTGCACCTGTGATTCGATCTGTTGGATGAATGCCGGCGGGTCAGCAGGCAAGGTTATGGAGCGGGACAAGGCATCCGCAATAATGAGCTCCTTGCCAGGCGTGTACACGAGCTCAAAGTCATACCGTCTGAGCCTGAGGACGATGCGCTGCAGCCAGGGCATCATGTCGTTCAGGTCCTTGTGGATAATGTGGACCAGAGGCCTGTGGTCCGCCTCGATGGTGAACGTTGGCAGGCCGTAGACATAATCGTGGAACTTGAGAATTCCAGTGAGAAGGCCCAGGCATTCCTTTTCAATTTGGGCGTACCGCTGCTCGGTGGGTGTCATCGCCCGTGATGCGTAGGCAACCGGTGCCTAAGATGAGGTGTCATCGCGCTGGAGCAACACCGCGCCGATGCCGTCCTGGCTCACATCTGTCGAGATTTTTGTTTCCCTGTCTGTAGCGCAACAATTACTCACTCAAGTCAAGAAGAGATTAAATCAATCGAGGCTTTATTAAGCAAGACTTGTTCCCCAGCAGCTCAGTTACAGAATGCAGCTGCTGGGAGAACTCGAGCTCTTATACTCCGCCTTCAGGGCGGAGTCAGCAGGCGGCAGATCCAACCAGGACCCGGGACCTGTCAGCCAATAGCCTCTCGGCTTCACAGGTACCATACTACCCCTAATGCATACCACCACATTCACCCTTGTTAAAAAAGAACCCGGCGGGATGGTGGTTCGCATGGTGGTAGGGGTTTACAAGGCTGGTCCTGGAACTGATTTTGTACAGTGGCTATGCATTTAGCCCAACAGTTAACTATGTACAGGTTGTCAGAATCATTTACAAGTTCGTTTTCCTTTTCTTGTTGTGTCACGCGGATTCCACGAGTCGAGCGGATGCCCTGGTCGTCCTTGTCGATCGCCTCAGCCCTGGTGGTGGTGCAGGTGCTGGCTCGGGCACTGTCGTCTCTGGGAGCAGTGCGCTGTTCATCCCTGTTTCTTTACTCCTGGGCGGGCACGGGAGGAGGACCGATCCACCCGGGAAGGGAGCGGTTGCGGGGTGCGCCGGTGGCAGGGAGGGGGTGAACGGTGTTGGGAGTGTGTGTGTGTTTCCGGCGGGCGCCAGGTCCCGTAGGGAGACCGTGTCCTGTCGGCCGTCGGGGTACGCCCCGTAGGCGTACTGAGGGTTTGCGTGGAGAAGGTGAACCCTCTCGACCAACGGGTCCGATTTGTGCGCCCGCACATGTTTTCGGAGCAAGATGGGTCCTGGGGCTGCCAGCCAGGTCGGCAGTGACGTTCCGGAGGAGGACTTCCTAGGGAAGACAAGGAGGCGCTCGTGAGGCGTTTGGTTAGTGGTGGTACACAGCAGCGACCGGATGGAGTGGAGGGCATCCGGGAGGACTTCCTGCCACCGGGAAACTGGGAGATTCCTGGACCGTAGGGCCAGTAGGACGGTCTTCCAGACCGTACCGTTCTCCCTCTCTACCTGACTGTTCCCCCGGGGGTTATAGCTGGTCGTCCTGCTCGAGGCAATGCCCTTGCTGAGCAGGAACTGACGCAGCTCGTCACTCATGAAGGAGGACCCCCTGTCGCTATGGATGTACGCGGGGAAACCGAACAGTGTAAAGATGGTGCCAAGGGCGTTAATGACTGTGGCCGCTGTCATGTCAGGGCAGGGGATGGCGAAGAGGAAACGGGAGTACTCGTCCACCACGTTCAGGAAGTAAGCGTTGCGGTCGGTGGAGGGGAGGGGGCCTTTGAAATCCAAACTGAGGCGTTCAAAGGGACAGGAAGCCTTTATCAGGTGCGCTCTATCTGGCCTGAAAAAGTGCGGTTTGCACTCCGCGCAGATGTGGCAGTTCCTTGTGGCTGTACGGACCTCCTCAACCGAGTAGGGGAGTTTGCGGGACTTCACGAAATGGTAGAATCGAGTGACCCCCGGGTGGCAGAGGTCCTTGTGGAGGGCTTGGAGGCGGTCTCCTTGTGCGTTGGCACATGTGCCGCGGGATAGGGCATCGGACGGCTCGTTCAGCTTTCCGGGACGATACAAGGTCTCATAGTTATAGGTGGAGAGCTCAATCTTCCACCTCAAGATCTTGTCATTCTTGATTTTGCCCCGCTGTGCATTATCGAACATAAAGGCTACCGACCGTTGGTCAGTGAGGAGAGTGAATCTCCTGCCGGCCAGGTAATGCCTCCAATGTCGCACAGCTTCCACTATGGCTTGGGCTTCCTTTTCCACTGAGGAGTGGCGGATTTCTGAGGCGTGGAGGGTCCGGGAGAAAAAGGCCACGGGTCTGCCCGCTTGGTTGAGAGTGGCCGCCAGAGCTACATCGGATGCATCGCTCTCGACCTGGAAGGGGAGGGACTCGTCGATGGCGCACATCGTGGCCTTTGCGATATCCGCTTTGATGCGGCTGAAGGCCTGGCGGGCCTCTGTCGACAGGGGGAAGGTAGTGGACTGTATTAACGGGCGGGCCTTGTCTGCGTACTGGGGACCCCACTGGGCGTAATACGAAAAGAAGCCCAGGCAGCATTTCAGGGCTTTGGAGCCGTGGGGGAGGGAAAATTCCATAAGGGGGCGCATGCGTTCGGGGTCGGGGCCTATCATTCCATTGCGCACTACGTATCCCAGGATGACCAGACGGTTGGTGCTAAA
Source organism: Scyliorhinus torazame (assembly GCF_047496885.1). Taxonomy (NCBI): domain Eukaryota; kingdom Metazoa; phylum Chordata; class Chondrichthyes; order Carcharhiniformes; family Scyliorhinidae; genus Scyliorhinus; species Scyliorhinus torazame. The sequence goes on along the minus strand of NC_092712.1, from coordinate 170,321,832 downwards.
AACGCATTTTTCTTCATTATAGGTGAGGTTCAGGGCGTTAGCGGTCTGGAGGAATTTGCGGAGGTTGGCGTCGTGGTCCTGCTGGTCATGGCCGCAGATGGTGACGTTGTCGAAGTACGGGAACGTGGCCTGCAACCCGTGCTGGTCGACCATTCGGTCCATCTCCCGTTGGAAGACCGAGACTCCGTTCATGACGCCGAATAGGACCCTTAAGAAGTGGTAGAGCCACCCGTCTGCCTCGAAGGCCGTGTACTTGTGGTCACTCGGGCGGATGGGGAGCTGGTGGTATGCGGACTTGAGGTCCACGGTGGAAAAGACTTTGTACTGTGCAATCCGATTGACCATGTCGGATATGCGGGGGAGAGGGTACGCATCGAGCTGCGTGTACCTATTGATGGTCTGACTATAGTCTACGACCATCCTCTGCTTCTCCCCTGTCTTCACAACTACCACCTGGGCTCTCCAGGGACTATTGCTGGCCTGGATTATGCCTTCCTTCAGCAGCCGCTGGATTTCAGACCGGATAAATGTTCGGTCCTGGGCGCTGTACCGTCTGCTCCTAGTGGCGACGGGTTTGCAATCCGGGGTGAGGTTCGCAAACAAAGAAGGTGGTTCAACCTTGAGGGTCGTGAGGCTGCAGATAGTGAGTGGGGGTATTGGGCCGCCGAATTGGAATGTAAGGCTCTGGAGGTTACACTGGAAATCTAACCCCAAGAGAGTGGGAGCGCAGAGTTGGGGAAGGACATAAAACCTATAGTTCTTAAACTCCCTCCCTTGCACCGTTAGGTTCGCGATGCAGAACCCCTAGATCTCTACGGAATGGGATCCCGCTGCCAGGAAAATCTTTTGGGTACTCGGACGAATAGAGAGAAGACAGCGTCTTACCGTGTCCGGGTGGATAAAACTTTCCGTGCTCCCAGAGTCGATCAGGCATGGCGTCTCGTACCCGTTGACCAGCACCGTTGTTGTTGCTGTTTGGAGCGTCCGGGGCCGCGATTGGTCCAGGGTCACCGAAGCCAGTCTCGGTTGCTGCACCGTGGCGCTTCCTTCCGACCCCGTGGAGTTACAGCCGTCTATGCTGGGGTCCTTGGCTATCAGCCAAGATGGCGGCGTCCATGGATCGCACGCGGTCGGGGGTGGACAAAATGGCCATCCCCATGGATCGCACGTGGCCTGGGGGGTCACAAGATGGTGGCGCCCCTCCTCCCCGCGTGGTGTTCGGGGCCCAACATGGCGACGCCCGGGGGCCGCACATGGAGCGCTGGGGGGGTTGAGTCTGCTGTCCCCATTCTCCCCCGGAGATTGCGGCGACCCCCCGGGACTGGCACACTGCTGAGTAATGCCCCTTTTTGCCGCATCTTTTACAAATAGCTGAGCGGGCCGGGCAGCGCTGCCGGGGGTGTTTCGCCTGCCCGCAAAAATAGCAGCGGGGCCCACCGGGATGGTCTGGTGCTCTAGCCGCGCAGGCTTGCGGGGGGGTGGGGGGTGCCAGGGAGTCGGTCGCAATGGGGGTCCACGGAGCCCAAGGGGCTGCCGCGCGGTCGGGGCCGTAGGCGCGGGCATTTTGTGAGGCCACATCGAGGGAGGCCGCAAGGGCCCGTGCCTCTGTGAGTCCTAAAGAGTCTCTTTCTAACAGTCTTTGGCGAATTTGAGAAGAAGTCATACCACAAAAGCATCCCTGATTAGGAGCTTCGTGTGCTCGTTTGCGCTCACCGATGGCAGTTGTAGTTCCTTCCCAAAATCAAGAGCGCACTGTAGAACTCGTCGAGCGACTCTCCGGGGATTTGCTGTCTCGTCGCGAGTTGGTGGCGTGCGTAGACCTGGTTTATGGGCCGTATGTAGACAGCTTTCAACATGGTGAGCGCCGTCGGGAAATCCTCCGCGTCTTCGATGAGCGTGTAGATCTCCGAGCTCACCCTGGAATGCAGGACCTGCATTTTCTGATCTTCCGTGGTCCGGCCGGGGGCCGTTCGAAGGTAACCTTCGAAGCATGCTAGCCAGTGTTTAAACACGGCCGCCAAATTTGCTGCATGGGGGCTGATTTGCAGACACTCCTGGGCGATCCGGTGCTCCATAGTCTTTTAAGCTTGCTTAATAAATTGTAGCGCAACAATTACTCACTCAAGTCGAGAAGAGATGAAATCAATCGAGGCTTTATAAAGCAAGACTTGTTCCCCAGCAGCTCAGTTACAGAATGCGGCTGCTGGGAGAACTCGAGCTCTTATACTCCGCCTTCAGGGCGGAGTCAGCAGGCGGCAGATCCAACCAGGACCCGGGACCTGTCAGCCAATAGCCTCTCGGCTTCACAGGTACCATACTACCCCTAATACATACCACCACACTGTCATGGTCAAAAAATGCCAGTACAGGTGCAGTGGTGAGCTTGGCTTTCAGCTCCAACCACTCTGCTTTATGAGCTACCTGCCACTCAAAGGCAGTAGACTTTTTCACCAGGTGTCTGAGGACGGTGTTTTGTGAGGCCTGGTTTGGGATAAACTTGCCCAAAAAGTTTACCATGCCTAGGAAGCGCAGCACCGCCTTCTTGTCTTCAGGGAACTTCATGGCTTTGATGGCCTTGACCTTGTCTGTGTCTGGGCGCACACCCTGCTGAAATATCTGGTCACCTAAGAACTTCAGTGTCGACATGCCAAAGCAGCACTTGGCCCTGTTCAGCTTGAGGCCATTGGCATGGACATGCCGGAATACCTGCTGGAGTCGGGAGATGTGCTCTTCGGGGGTTGTGGACCATATGATAACGTCGTCCACATACACACGAACCCCTTCAATGCCCTCCACCATCTGCTCCATGATTCTATGGAAGATCTCCGACGCCGAGACAATGCCAAACGGCATACGATTATAGCAGTACCTGCCAAACGGTGTGTTGAAGGTGCAGAGCCTTCTGCTGGACTCATCCAGCTGGATTTGCCAGAACCCGTGTGACGCATCTAACTTTGTGAAAAAACGGGCGTGTGCCATCTCACTTGTCAGTTCCTCCTGCTTCAGGATGGGGTAGTGTTCCCGCATTATATTCTGGTTGAGATCCTTGGGATCAATGCAGATGCGCAGCTCCCCCGAAGGCTTCTTTACACATACCATCGAGCTGACCCAGTCAGTTGGTTCTGTAATTTTGGAGATGATGCCCTGGTCCCGAAGATCCTTCAACTGCGCCTTCAGGCATTCCTTCAGTGGAGCCGGGACCCGGCGTGGAGCGTGGACCACAGGTGTGGCATCAGGCCGCAGCAGGATCTTGTACCGATATGGCAGAGTGCCCATCCCGTCAAACACACCCGGATACTAAGCGAGGATGTCGTCAATGCCGGCTTGAAGATCCACGTTGGGGGAGGTCATTGTGTAAACCCGCTGCACAAGGTGTAGCTGCTTGCATGCATGTGCGCTGAGCAGGGAGGCCGTGTCTGGCTTGACGATTTCAAAGCCTTGCGTGAATGCTCCTGTTGGAGACAAGCAGATGGCAGGATCCCAGTGTTGTGATGGCATTGCCGTTATAGTCCAGGAGCTGGCAGGCTGCTGGAAGGAGCTTGGGTGGCTTCTTGATGCGGTTGAAATCTGCCTGTGAAAGGAGATTGGCAAAAGCACCTGTGTCCAGCTTGAACTGGATAGAGCATTGATTTACTTGCATCACTGCACGCCACTCGTCCGCAGAATCCACAGTGAGGGAGGGCAGGCTCCATGATGATGTCGGTGAGGCATGTTCACGTGAGCCCACATGGTAGGGGGACTCCAGGCAATTGTCCTTTGGATCCGTTATACTGCCAGGATCAGAATCCTGCAAACCTTGTTGGACACTCCAAACGTGCCTGCGTTGGAATTGGGAGCGTTGGGGGTTTACTACAGGCCTCCCAACAGCCAGCGGGAGATAGAGGAGCAGATAGGTAGACAGATTTTGGAAAAGAGTAAAAATAACAGGGTTGTGGTGATGGGAGACTTCAACTTCCCCAATATTGACTGGGACTCACTTAGTGCCAGGGGCTTAGACGGGGCAGAGTTTGTAAGGAGCATCCAGGAGGGCTTCTTAAAACAATATGTAGACAGTCCAACTAGGGAAGGGGTGGTACTGGACCTGGTATTGGGGAATGAGCCCGGCCAGGTGGTAGAAGTTTCAGTAGAGGAGCATTTCGGGAACAGTGACCACAATTCAGTAAGTTTTAAAGTGCTGGTGGACAAGGATAAGAGTGGTCTTAGGATGAATGTGCTAAATTGGGGGAAGGCCAATTATAACAATATAAGGCGGGAACTGAAGAACCTAGATTGGGGGTGGATGTTTGAGGGCAAATCAACATCTGACATGTGGGAGGCTTTCAAGTGTCAGTTAAAAGGAATTCAGGACCGGCATGTTCCTGTGAGGAAGAAGGATAAATACGGCAATTTTGGGGAACCTTGGATTTTTAAAAAAATATGTTTTATTGAAATTTTTTCGAACAAAAATGTTTTCCCCTTACAGAACAAACATAACAGTAAAGAAAGTTTAACAATAAACAAATGGCTAATCAACATAGTAATCTAATCATTTAACATAAACTAAAACTTCCACCCCCCCCCCCCTCCCCCCTGGGTTGCTGCTGCTGGTCATCTATCTTCCCTCTAACGTTCCTCTAGGTAGTCGAGGAATGGCTGCCACCGCCTGGTGAACCCTTGAGCCGATCCTCTCAGGGCAAACTTTATCCGCTCAAGTTTTATGAACCCCGCCACATCGTTTACCCAGGCCTCCAGTCCGGGGGGGTTTCACCTCCTTCCACATGAGTAGGATCCTGCGCCAGGCTACGAGGGACGCAAAGGCCACGACATCGGCCTCTTTCGCCTCCTGCACTCCTGGCTCTTCCGCAACTCCAAATAGAGCTAACCCCCAGCCTGGTTTGACCCGGGCCTTCACCACCTGCGAAATCACTCCCGTCACTCCCTTCCAATACCCTTCCAGTGCCGGGCACGCCCAAAACATATGTGCGTGGTTTGCTGGGCTCCCGCCACACCTCCCACATTTGTCCTCCACTCCAAAGAACCTGCTCAGTCTTGCTCCCGTTATGTGTGCTCTATGAAGCACCTTGAATTGAATCAGGCTAAGCCTGGCGCATGAGGAAGAGGAGTTTACCCTGCTTAGGGCATCACCCCACATACCCTCCTCTATCTCCTCCCCTAGCTCTTCTTCCCACTTTCCTTTTAGTTCGCCCACCAACTCCTCCCCCTCTTCCCTCATCTCTCGGTATAACTCTGACACCTTGCCCTCTCCGACCCACCCCCCCGAAAGCACTCTGTCCTGAATCCCCTGTACCGGGAGCAGCGGAAATTCCCTCACCTGTTGTCTAGTGAACGCCCTCACCTGCATATATCTAAGGAAGTTTCCCCGGGGCAACTTATACTTTTCCTCCAATGCTCCCAAGCTCGCAAACGTCCCATCTATAAATAAATCTCCCACCCTCCTAATTCCCAACTGGTACCAGCTCTGAAATCCTCCATCCATTCTCCCTGGGGCAAACCTATGGTTGTTCCTGATTGGGGACCCCACCAGGGCTCCCCGCACCCCTCTGTCGCCTCCATTGTCCCCAGATATTCAATGTTGCCGCCACCACCGGGTTCGTGGTAAACTTTTTTGCTGAGAACGGTAGCGGCGCCGTCACCAGCGCCTCTAAGCTCGTCCTTTCACAGGACTTTCTCTCCAGTCTTTTCCACGCCGCTCCCTCTCCCTCCATCATCCATTTACGAATCATCGCCACATTGGCGGCCCAATAGTAGTCGCCCAAACTCGGTAGCGCCAACCCTCCTCTGTCCCTGCTACGTTGTAGGAACCCCCTCCTTACCCTCGGGACTTTCCCTGCCCACACGAAGCTCGTGATGCTCCTGTCTATTTTTTTGAAAAAAGTCTTAGTGATTAGTATAGGGAGACATTGAAATACAAATAAGAACCTCGGGAGGACCATCATCTTAATTGCCTGCACTCTGCCCGCCAACGACAGAGGCTGCATGTCCCACCTCTTGAAGTCCTCCTCCATTTGTTCTACCAATCGTGTCAGATTAAGTCTGTGCAAGGTTCCCCAGCACCTAGCGATCTGAATCCCCAGGTATCGGAAGTTTCTTTCCACTTTCCTTAGAGGCAGGCCTTCTATCTCTCTACTCTGGTCCCCTGGGTGTATCACAAATAGTTCACTCTTCCCCATGTTAAGCCTATATCCCGAGAAATCTCCGAACTCCCTCAACATCCGCATAACCTCTATCATCCCCCCCGCTGGGTCCGACACATACAACAGTAGGTCATCCGCATATAGCGAGACTCGGTGTTCTTCTCCCCCTCTAATCACCCCTCTCCATTTCCTGGAGTCTCTCAACGCCATGGCCAAAGGTTCAATTGCCAACGCGAACAACAGTGGAGACAGCGGGCATCCCTGTCTTGTTCCCCTATATAATCAGAAATACTCCGATCTTTGCCGACCCGTGACTACACTTGCCGTTGGAGCCCCATAAAGAAGTTTGACCCAGCTAATAAACCCGTTCCCGAACCCAAACCTCCATAACACCTCCCATAAATACTCCCACTCCACCCTATCAAATGCCTTCTCTGCATCCATTGCCGCCACTATCTCTGCCTCCCCCTCCACTGGGGGCATCATTATCACCCCTAATAGTCGTCGCACGTTAACATTCAGTTGTCTCCCTTTTACGAACCCTGTCTGGTCTTCGTGCACCACCCCCGGGACACAGTCCTCTATCCTCGATGCCAGTACTTTTGCCAGCAATTTGGCGTCCACATTCAATAATGAAATAGGTCTATAGGACCCGCACTGTAACGGATCTTTATCCCTCTTCAAAATTAGCGATATCGTCGCCTCCGACATTGTCGGGAGTAAAGTCCCTCCTTCCCTGGCCTCATTGAACGTCCTCACCAACAACGGGGCCAACAAGTCCACATATTTTCTGTAAAATCCCACCGGGAACCCGTCTGGAACCGGAGCCTTCCCTGCTTGCATGTTCCCCAGCCCCTTAATAACCTCGTCCACCCCAATCGGTGCCCCCAGGCCTTCCACCTCCTGCTCCTCCACCCTCTGGAACCTCAATTGATCCAGGAACTGCCGCATCCCCTCCTCTCCCTCCGGGGGTTGGGACCTATACAGTCCCTCATAAAAGGTCTTGAACACCTCATTTATCTTCCCTGCTCTTCGCACCGTGGCTCCCTTTTCGTCTCTAATTCCCCCTATCTCCCTCGCCGCTGTCCTCTTTCGCAACTGATGAGCCAGCAGGCGACTAGCCTTTTCCCCATATTCATACCTCCTCCCCTGTGCCTTCCTCCACAGCACCTCCGCCTTTCTGGTGGTCAGGAGGTCAAACTCCGTCTGGAGTCGTCTCCTCTCCCTGTACAGTCCCTCCTTGGCCTCTGTTTTCCCTTTGTGGGCCCCAATGGAGATCAGCTCTCCTCTGACCACCACTTTTAGTGCTTCCCATACCACTCCCACACGGACCTCCCCGTCGTCATTGACCTCCAGGTATCTCTCAATACACCCCCGCACTCTTCCACACACTCCCTCGTCCGCCATCAATCCCACATCTAATCGCCAGAGTGCTCTCTGCTCCCTTTCCTCTCCTAGTTCCAGGTCCACCCAGTGGGGGGCATGGTCCGAAACCGCTATGGCTGAATACTCAGCTTCTTCCACCCTTGAGATCAACGACCTTCCCAAAACAAAAAAATCTATCCGGGAGTACACTTTATGGACATGGGAGAAGAAGGAGAACTCCCTGGCCCTCGGTCTAAAAAATCGCCATGGATCCACTCCCCCCATTTGGTCCATAAACCCCTTTAGCACCTTGGCCGCTGCCGGCCTTCTTCCGGTCTTTGAGTGGGATCTATCTAGCCCTGGATCCAGCACGGTATTGAAGTCCCCTCCCAATATCAAGTTTCCTACCTCCAGGTCCGGTATACGACCCAGCATCCGTCTCATAAATCCCGCATCGTCCCAATTCGGGGCATATACATTAATCAACACGACCTCCATTCCCTCCAGCCTGCTACACACCATTGCATATCTACCTCCGCTATCTGCTACGATGTTCTTTGCTTCAAATGCTACCCGTTTCCCCACCAATATGGCCACCCCTCTATTCTTCGCATCTAGTCCTGAGTGGAACACCTGTCCCACCCATCCTTTCCTTAACCTAACTTGGTCCGCCACCTTCAGGTGCGTCTCTTGGAGCATAGCCACGTCTGCCCTTAGTCCTTTCAAATGCGCGAGCACTCGGGCCCTTTTAATCGGTCCGTTCAGGCCTCTCACGTTGCACGTGATCAGCCTCACTAGGGGGCTACCTGCCCCCCTCCCGTGTCGACTAGCCATCACCTTCTCTAGGCCAGTCCCATATCCCGCCTCCGCGCTCCCACTCGCTCCCCAGGCGTCGCATCCCATCCCCATCCACCCACTCTTTAGCCATTTCCTTTTTGATTTCCGCAGCAGCATCCCAGTTGTTCCCCCCCCCCCCACCCCCCCACCCCCCCACCCGTCCCCCGTTCCCCCGCTAGATCCCTTTCTAGCGTGATTGCTACCACCATATTACTTCCGTAAGTCAGCTGACTTCAACTGATCCCGGATACTCCTGCTCACTCCTTGACCCCCCCGTGTGGGGAACTCCCATCCGCCTTGCGCCTGTCTTCCCGCCATAATCTTTCTGGCGCGGGAACATCCCTTTATCTGACCCGCCTCTTGTGGCGCAGCTCCCTTTCCTCTCCCCCTCCCATTCCTCATTCTCCGCCTATGTCCCTTCTTTCCCCCCCCCACTGGCGCCCACATTTCCTAGTGTCTCCCCCCATCCCAATTTACTTCTCTATTTACATCAACCATAGCAATAACAATAACATTCCCTGCAGTATCAGTCCCTCAGTTCCGATCCAATTTCTCCTCTTTAATAAAGGTCCATGCTTCTTCCGCCGTATCGAAATAATGGTGTCTCTCCTGGTACGTGACCCATAGTCGTGCCGGCTGCAGCATCCCAAACTTCACCTTCTTTTTGTGTAACACCTCCTTGGCTCGGTTAAAACTCGCCCTCCTTCTCGCCACCTCCGCACTCCAATCCTGGTACACCCGTACCACTGCATTCTCCCATCTGCTACTCCGCACCTTTTTAGCCCATCTCAGGACCTCTTCTCTATCTTTAAGGTGGTGAAATCGCACGATTGTCGCCCTGGGTGGTTCTCCCGCTTTTGGTCTTCTCGCCGGGATCCGATTTGCCCACTCCACCTCCAAGGGGCCCGCAGGGGCCTCAGCTCCCATCAATGAGCTTAGCATTGTACTTACATAAGCTCCACAGTCCGCTCCTTCCACTCCCTCAGGGAGACCCAGTATTCAAAGGTTCTTCCTTCGCGCTCTGTTTTCTAGGGCCTCGATCCTTTCAATACACTTTTTATGGAGTGCCTCGTGCGTCTGTGTTTTGACCACCAGGCCCAGGATCTCGTCCTCATTATCCGTCACCTTCTGCTCCACCACGTGGAGCTCTGTCTCCTGGGTCCTTTGTGCCTCCTTGAGCCCCTCAATTGCCTGTAGCATCGGGGTCAGCACCTCCCTCTTTAGTAGCTCCACACACCGTCTCAAAGATTTGTCTTGCTCGGGCCCCCATGTCGCCCAAGCTTTCTCCGCCGCCATCTTGTGTCTTCTCCCTTTCTGTGCCTTTCGTCGACGATTCCTCGCGCTGCAGCCGCCGCCGCCGATATTTTCCTCCTTCGTTGGGGGGGGACTCCCTCTCACTCACCCCACACCGGGTTGCGTCGCCCAAAAATTTCCCGTTGGGGCTCTTAAAAGAGCCCGAAGGTCCGTCAGAGCTGGAGCCGCCGAAACGTGCGGCTAGCAAGGCATCGCCGCAACCGGAAGATGGGGAACCTTGGATAACGAGAGATATTGTAGGCCTCGGCAAAAAGAAAAAGGAGGCATTTGTCAGGGCTAAAAGGCTGGGAACAGACAAAGCCTGTGTGGAATATAAGGAAAGTAGGAAGGAACTGAAGCAAGGAGTCAGGAGGGCTAGAAGGGGTCACGAAAAGTCATTGGCAAATAGGGTTAAGGAAAATCCCAAGGCTTTTTACACGTACATAAAAAGCAAGAGGGTAGCCAGGGAAAGGGTTGGCCCACTGAAGGATAGGCAAGGGAATCTATGTGTGGAGCCAGAGGAAATGGGCGAGGTACTAAATGAATACTTTGCATCAGTATTCACCAAAGAGAAGGAATTGGTAGATGTTGAGTCTGGAGAAGGGTGTGTCGATAGCCTGGGTCACATTGAGATCCAAAAAGATGAGGTGTTGGGCGTCTTAAAAAATATTAAGGTAGATAAGTCCCCAGGGCCTGATGGGATCTACCCCAGAATACTGAAGGAGGCTGGAGAGGAAACTGCTGAGGCCTTGACAGAAATCTTTGGATCCTCACTGTCTTCAGGTGATGTCCCGGAGGACTGGAGAATAGCCAATGTTGTTCCTCTGTTTAAGAAGGGTAGCAAGGATAATCCAGGGACCTACAGGCCGGTGAGCCTTACTTCAGTGGTCGGGAAATTACTGGAGAGAATTCTTCGAGACAGGATCTACTCCCATTTGGAAGCAAATGGACGTATTAGTGAGAGGCAGCATGGTTTTGTGAAGGGGAGGTCATGTCTCACTAACTTGATAGAGTTTTTCGAGGAGGTCACAAAGATGATTGATGCAGGTAGGGCAGTGGATGTTGTCTATATGGACTTCAGTAAGGCCTTTGACAAGGTCCCTCATGGTAGACCAGTACAAAAGGTGAAGGCACACGGGATCAGGGGTGAGCTGGCAAGGTGGATACAGAACTGGCTAGGCCATAGAAGGCAGAGAGTAGCAATGGAAGGGTGCTTTTCTAATTGGAGGGCTGTGACCAGTGGTGTTCCGCAGGGATCAGTGCTGGGACCTTTGCTGTTTGTAGTATATATAAATGATTTGGAGGAAAATGTAACTGGTCTGATTAGTAAGTTTGCAGACGACACAAAGGTTGGTGGAATTGCGGATAGCGATGAGGACTGTCAGAGGATACAGCAGGATTTAGATTATTTGGCGACTTGGGTGGAGAGATGGCAGATGGAGTTTAATCCGGACAAATGTGAGGTAATGCATTTTGGAAGGTCTAATGCAGGTAGGGAATATACAGTGGATGGTAGAACCCTCAAGGATATTGAAAGTCAGAGAGATCTAGGAGTACAGGTCCACAGGTCACTGAAAGGGGCAACACAGGTGGAGAAGGTAGTCAAGAAGGCATACGGCATGCTTGCCTTCATTGGCCGGGGCATTGAGTATAAGAATTGGCAAGTCATGTTGCAGCTGTATAGAACCTTAGTTAGGCCACACTTGGAGTTTAGTGTTCAATTCTGGTCGCCACACGACCAGAAGGATGTGGAGGCTTTAGAGAGGGTGCAGAAGAGATTTACCAGAATGTTGCCTGGTATGGAGGGCATTAGCTATGAGGAGCGGTTGAATAAACTCGGTTTGTTCTCACTGGAACGAAGGAGGTTGAGGGGCGACCTGATAGAGGTCTACAAAATTATGAGGGGCATAGAGTGGATAGTCAGAGGCTTTTCCCCAGGGTAGAGGGATCAATTACTAGTGGGCATAGGTTTAAGGTGAGAGGGGCAAGGTTTAGAGTAGATGTACGAGGCAAGTTTTTTACACACAGGGTAGTGGGTGCCTGGAACTCGCTACCGGAGGAGGTGGTGGAAGCAGGGACGTTAGTGACATTTAAGGGGCATCTTGACAAATACATGTATAGGATGGGAATAGAGGGATACGGACCCAGGAAGTGTAGAAGATTGTAGTTTAGTCGGGCAGCATGGTCGGCACGGGCTTGGAGGGCCGAAGGGCCTGTTCCTGTGCTGTACATTTCTTTGTTCTTTGTTGACTGGTGGTGCAGACCTGCACACGGCTGCATAGTGTCAGGCTCCCCGCAATTTAAACAGCGCCTGCCTCTTGCAGGGCAGTGTTTCTTTCAGTGGGCGGTGCCGCAGTTCGGGCACGTCATGACTTTCTTACGCTCCGTGCGTCGTCGCACATGCGCAGTGTGGTTGGCAGACGTTCGCACCTGCGCAGTGTGGTGATCGGCCGCTTCGTTATCCTATTCGCATCGCGCATGCGTGGGGCTCCGGGAAGAGCGCGCGAAATGGCCGCTTTCATCAATCCTGAGGCACTGCATCCGGGATATGGCCTGCACACTCTCTGCCTCGTGGGAGGCAAGTTTCTCATTTTCCGCCGATTTGTATTGGGAATACCAGTTTTTGGCGTTCTCATGCACTGTACATGTTTCAATCGCGACTGGCAGGGTCATATGCTTGATTTTTAAAAGCTGCCTGTCTCAGAGGATCAGAGTGAATTCCAAAAACAATTTGGTCTCTGATCATGGAGTCAGCAAAATCATCAAAGTTGCAGGACAGCGCTAGTAGACGGAGATTAGTTAGGAAGGAGTTGAAAGATTCATCTTTACCTTGTAGGCGTTGTTTGAATATATAGTGCTGGAAGATTTCATTGGTGTCCACTTCACAATGACCATCAAACTTGTCCAAGATGGTCTGAAACTTTGTCTTGTCCTGGCCTTCGGTGAAGTTAAACGAGTTGAAGAGTTGGATGGCTTGATCCCCCGCAGTTGAGAGGAGAAGCGCGATCTTTCTTGTATCAGAAGCACCCTCGAGGTCTAAGGCTTCGATGTACAGCAGAAACCTTTGCTTGAAAGTCTGCCAGTTGGCACTGAGATTGGCGGAGGTCCACAGCAGCTGAGGAGGCTGGATCTTCTCCATGGTGCCGGGATACATTTGCTCGTCGTCACGGAACAGATTGCGGTAAACCACCTAGGGATAGCAGTCTTCTGGCACCATGTCGTGTTACGCACACTGAGATAACACGGGCTGCAACTGGATGCAGCTATAACTGAAATAGACTCCAGACTTTGAAGTTAGTTCAATTTGATTTATTGAACCTGTCACACAGTTAGCACAGTTCTCTGAGTTCGACTCTCTGCTAACCTAGTGTGATTACTCTGTCTGACTGAACCAGACTAGCTCTTAGCCACATGCTGTAGGTGTTATGTGATATCTACACTGGACTCATTCTGTAGATGTCCCCAGTGGAAAGAGGCGGAGTGTGAGTGCCTCGTGCCTTTTATAGTGGGAAACCACCCCAAGTGTTCTGCCTGCTGATTGGTTATGTCCTGTTCTCTGTGCCCATTAGCTGCCTGTCTGTATCTCATTATGTGCATGTCTGCATATCATGACACCCAGTACCAGGTTGATCTCGATGAGGTGTTGCGGGACATGTTCCACTCTCAGATGGGAATGGCTGAGGCACTGTGGAGCTTGTCCCAGTCACAGTTGAGCATTGCCGAGGACTGCAAAGCATGGCCCAATCACTGAGGAGCATCGGCAAGGGTGTCAACACCATGGTGCAGACATCAGGAAGCCGCCAGGCTGGCAGAGCCAGATGATACTGGGGCTCACATCAGCTGCCCCTCCGTCCCAAAGCGAACCGAGCAGAAGGAGAGAGTGCTGGGTACCAACCGGGACACGTCCCTGGAGGGGGGATGGTGGCCACCAGCTCCCCCGAGTTCCACCCCTCTGATGTGGCCGCATCTTGAAGTCAGCACATGGAACAGGGCGGCACGGCTGTACATGTGTCGTCGACAAGTGAGCCTGGACCCTCCGGCCCCAGAGCCCCCAGAGGATGCCCACCAGGGGCAGCAAAGGCCACGGGACATGGTCAGCAGCTGGCTGCCTCCACCTCAGATGTGCATCCTGGGGACTCACCTAGACGTAGCGATAGAGCAAGGAAGGTTATGATACGGCACGTTCAGGATCAGAGGGCACCGGGAGGGTGCTGGGGGGGTGTAGGTAGGGGATGAGGGGGGAGGTAAGGGGATGATGGGGAGAGTGGGGCAGCACCATCGGGAGAGTGGGAAATTGTTGGACACCTGTGACATATTAAACACCCTTGACCACAAATAGTATGATGCCGCTGTCACTTGATCTGCTATGCGGCTCGACCTCCAAACCCTCCGACCTCCAGGCATCTACCGCTCCCCGGGCACACCACGTGCAGACAGGCAGGGGTCAGACTGGCATAGATTGAGGAGCCCTGGCGCTCAGCACTCTGCGGGTTATCAGCACCCCCCTGCCCTCGACAGTGACCCGCTGGCAGCACCCTGGAGTGATGTGGCACATACCCCGGGAGGGTGAGAAATGAGGATAGGGGTTGGTAAGGTAGGGATGACGGAACAGGCCATGTCCTATGGTGAGTATGAGGGCCTCCCTGGCCCTCAGAGCTTGTCGGACCCTTGACACTGCCGCCTGTCCTGCAGCCTCCGGCTGGTCCTTCGGTTCATCGCTGGGCTTGTCCTCCAACCCCGGCTGGTCCGGCGCCTCATCATCATCCTCGCCCTCCTCCTCGCCCTCGTCCTGCTCCTCAGAGATGGGAACATGTACCTCATCCCAAACCTCCAGCACGTTGTCCCGCTGCTCTGCGATGTTCTGGACGACACATCAGAACATCACAAAGCAGGTGACCCTCCGGGCTGTGTATTGCAGGGCATCACCGGAACGGTCGAGGCATCGGATCTACATTGTGAGCAGTCTGATGCACCGCTCAATGACAGCCCAGATGGCCACATGGGCCTCATTGTATCGGGTCTCCCCTTCGGTCTCCGGCCTCCGTCCTGCCATCATTATCCAGGTACTCAGCGGGTACCTCTTCTCCCCTGAGAGCCAACCGGCCATCCTGGGGTGGTCGTCAAAAAGGCCGGGATGACTGACTGCCCCAGGATGTAGCTGTTGTGCACAATCCCTGGGAAGCGTACACAAATGTACATGATCTTCATGTGGTGGTCACACACGAGCTGAATGTTCAGGGAGTGGAACCCCTTCCTGTTAACGTAGGGCACTCCCAGATGGCCCTGTGAGGCAAGGCAACATATGTGTAGTCTATCAGCCCCTGGACTTGGAGCATCCCAGAGATGGCAGAGAATCCTGCTGCCCGGACATCTTGTTAGGCTTGGTCCAGGTCAAAGCTTTTTTGTTTATTTTTCTTAAATTTAAAGTACCCACTTATTGTTTTTCAATTAATGGACAATTTAGAATGGCCAATCTACCTACCCTGCGCATCTTTGGGTTGTGGGGTGAAACAGGGAGATGGTGCAAACCTAACACGGACAGTGACGCGGGGCTGGGATCGAACCTGGGTCCTCAGCACCATCGGCAGCAATGCTAACCACTGCACCACCATGCCACCCCATCCTTGTCAAAGTTGATGTAGTTTTCCATCTGTAAAAGAGGGCATCCATGACCTGCCAGATGTAACTGTGAGCTGTGGCCTGCGAGATACCACACAGGTCCCCGCTTGAGCACTGGAAGAATCCTGAGGCGTAAACATTCAGACTGCGGTGACCTTGACAGCCACCGGGAGTGAGTGTCCTCCTCCTCCACATGGTGCTAAGTCCGCGAGGACATGGCACAGGTGCAGTAACATCTCCTTGTTAAGGCTGAGCCTCCTGCGGCACGTGCTGTCTGTCATCTGTTCAAACGGCCAGCGACAGCTGTACACCCTGGGTCGTCGCGCGACTCCCCATCTGGGTCCCTCCCTGGCCTGATGGGCAGCTGGGTCATCAGATGTAGGGCGGGTTCCAGCACATGGGCCGCTGCCTCCAGCATCTGCAGACGCTGCTGCTGCCGCTGTCTCCGGCGTCTGGCCGCCCAGCCCAGCAGCAGCACAATTAGAGCCTGTTCTGCAGGGTCGAAAATACCGTCCATACCATTCAATATCTGTAGGGAATTGGCAGAGGGTGTTAAACTGACAGACAGCGATGGCTCCCACACCAGACCCTCCATTGCCCCATTGACCCCCCTCTCCCCCATTCCCAGAATGCCCTGCCCAAGCACTCCCGTCCGCAGTGGGCCCCCTCACCAGATCCCAGGCCCTGTACCCCAGACTCCCGCACATAAAGTCAACTGGACCAGGCGCTGGTCCCCTCCCCATTGCACTCACGCACCATCCAGCTGTGACATGTCCCCAGAGCTGTGTCCCATCCCCTGAGCATTTGGAATGTGGCTACTGCATGTGTGGTGTTGCTTCCCCCAGTGTTCTAGCACACTGTCCAGGCATCACGGTGTGATTGGGTTGCTAGGGTTGCACCGGTGTGATTGGGTTGCTTGGGTTGCAATTACTCCCACATGTTACATGGCCCGCCCACCCACGGGAACCCACTTGGGATGTGTGAAGTGCTCACTTAACCAAGATTGCCAAATCCCTGTTAGCAATAGCCTTTGGCCACACGGCCCTAGACCTTGGCAGTTGTGGGGGTTATGGGTGGTCAGTGGGGCAGATGGGCAGAGACAAAGGTTGCCCCTGGAATGGGTACCAGGGGTTGGCATGGTAGCCTCCAACTCACCTTCTCATGGTGGCCCACCCCTGCGGAGGGTGCCCCCCCCCCCCCAGCCAAGGGTCCCCCAACCCCCGCCGAGCACTGGGGCGACAAGCCCAGCACCCCTGTGAGCAAAGGTGGCTACTCCCCTCCTCTGCGCCCTGCAGAAGCCCTTCCGCCAGATTCACCTTTTTAAAAAGAAGTACTAATCGGCGCCAGTGTGACCATTTTCTGTGGAAGCCGTTGAATCATTGAAGGCCATTGGATATGGGATCGCTCCCATTAGTTGTATGGAATAAGGGCTTAAGTGATGATAATTGGTTTCTCGCCATGCTACCGCGGGATCCTGATTTTGTCGACGCGAAGGGGTCGGTTGCATCGCAAACTGTTTAGCGCCTGGTGCGGTTCTCGTTTTCTGTCTCTCCCACTATTCGCCGGTCTCGTTTCGCTCAAACGAGAGCGCAATGAAGCAGGAGAATCGCACCCTTGGTTCATAGAATTTACAGTGCAGAAGGAGGCCATTCGGCCCATCGAGTCTGCACCGGCTCTTGGAAAGAGCACCCTACCCAAGGTCAACACCGCCACCCTATCCCCATAACCCAGTAACCCCACCCAACACTAAGGGCAATTTTGGACACTAAGGGCAATTTATCATGGCCAATCCACCTAACCTGCACATCTTTGGACTGTGGGAGGAAACCGGAGCACCCAGAGGAAACCCACGCACACATGGGGAGGATGTGCAGACTCCGCACAGACAGTGACCCAAGCCAGAATCGAACCTGGGACCCTGGAGCTGTGAAGCAATTGTGCTGTCCACAAGGCTACCGTGCTGCCCCAAATTTAATTTCCTTCCTTTCGCTAAGGTACAGTAAGATGTCTTACAACACCAGGTTAAAGTCCAACAGGTTTGCTTGGAATCACTAGCTATTGGAGCATAGCTCCTTCACCAGGTGAGTCCAATGATAGCATCTCCACATCTTCGCTGAGGTAATTCACTGGACCCAACATGTGTTCATAAATCTACTTTCCTATGGGTGAAGTTGAGGGAAATTGAAATGAAAATGAAATGGAAATTGCTTATTGTCACAAGTAGGCTTTAATGAAGTTACTGTGAAAAGCCCCTAGTCGCCACATTCCGGCGCCTGTTCGGGGAGGCTGGTACGGGAATTGAACCGTGCTGCTGGCCTGCCTTGGTCTGCTTTCAAAGCCAGCGATTTAGCCCTGTACTAAACCAGCCCCTGAAAATTAATCGGGTGGTTACTTCTGATTTCATTTGCGCCAAAATAAAAACACCATGCCAGCTCCCAGTGGATTAGAAAGAGAGAGGTTTTGAGGGAGTTGGTCTATAAATAAGAAGTCGGACAAGGAACAACCTCCCTGGCATGGAATTGATTTGCATAGTCATAGGCCTCCACCTCCAATGAGGGGGAGAAATGCAGAGGGAGGGATATCCAGACACTCGCAAAACAACAGCAGGAGCTGCAAGAAGGCCTTCCTCCATACGCGTATGCCAGAGAAGGTCATAAAAGGGTGTGTATAGGCGGCATGGTGGCACAGTGGTTAGCACTGATGCCTATGGTGCTGAGGACTCAGGTTCGACCCCGGCCCCGGGTCACTGTCCATGTGGAGTTTGCACATTCTCCCCGTGCTTGCGTGGGTCTCACCCCCACAACCCAAAGATGTGCAGGGTAGGTGGATTGGCCACGCTAAATTACCCTTCATTAGAAAAAAATAATTGGGTACTCTAAATTTATTTAAAAAAATAAAAGGATGCGTCAACAGCCTCGCATGTAAAAAGTCTATCCCTGGGAGCAAGTCTAGCAGACATGCCTCAACTATCTGCAGATGTCCAAGCAACAGTGTGGGCATAGACTGAGGCTTTCCAGGGAGCCTGTCACAAATTTATACACCATAATTTAGGAAGAGCTGAGACCATGGGGTTTGGTGGACGTCCAATGTCAGTGGTCCTTAGGATCAACCTAAATGTCTCTGGATACTTCTAGGAAAGCGCAGGGGATATATGTGGCATGTCCCATGCTACATCCCACTGATGCATCAGGGAGATGAAGAGGACCAGCAACTATGTATGAGAGAAAACTGACATGGATGTAAAACTGGTCTGGATTTTTCAGTGCTTACATCCCAGGAACTAGCCACAATGTCTTCAGAATATAGTAGCCCCAAATGCCAGAGCTTTTCTGGAAGCACAAGGTGATGTGTGGTTTGGAGGAGAACTCCATGGTTTTCCCATGCGTCTGCTGTCCTTGTCATTCTAGCTGGTAAAGGTTGCAGGTTTGGAAGGTGCTATTGAAGAACCATTGGTGAGTTGCTGCAGTGCATCTTGTAGAAGGTCCGCTGCCACTGTCCATTGGTGGCGGAGGGAGTGAATGTTCAAGGTGATGGATGAAGTGTCAATCAAGTGGATTGCTTTGTCGCGGATGGTGTCAAGCTTCTTGAGTGTTGTTGAAGCTGCGCTCATCCAGACAAGTGGAGAATATTCCATTACACTCCTGACTTGTACCTTTTAGATGGTGGATAGGCATTGGGGATTTAGGAGGTATATTCCTCTCAGCAAAATTGCCTTCCTCTGGCCTCCTCTTGTATCCACAGTATTTATACGGCTGGTACAGTTCAGTTTCTGGTCAATGGTAACCCGCACGATGTTGATTGAGTATTTCAATTTGGTTTGTACTGAATACTTACCGTGGGTGATGGTCTATAAGTTGACCTTTGAAGCTTTGAAAAATCCTTCAAAAAAACTGGTTGACTTACATGTGCAAAGCCAAGCAGCAAAGAATGTAAATATCGGGACTTATTTCCCTTGAGAGGCACTGAAAAGTTGTACACCACTTAGATAGGAAGATGGCAAAGCAAACTCTTCTCTTCTTGGGGAGAAGCAATATTTTCAATATTCTATTCGTTAAGTGCAGTTTGTCCTGGTGCCTTCGACATTTGTGCGAAAAGAAAATAATACAAATCATTTTCTGCCCATCAAAACTGTACAGAGCAAAGGAAATGAAATATGTACTGATCCTATATTAAACTCTATTGCAAGATTTCAATATTTTTCCTCCCTTGCTATTATAATATACAGAAATAGAAAAGCAGCATAAGAAACCATTGATCTACATTTGACAAATTAATACACATGTTACTCCATAAAACGTCATTCTCCTGCCTTCAAATTAATCAAAATTGTGCACGTTTAGTTAGCATTAATTTCACATTCATTCGCAAGACTCAAAGACTCTTTTTAAACATACACTGAATCCCAACCCCCATCACCTTCAAGGCGATTTTACTGTCCATCAGTACCCCTGTGTTTCAGCAAATAACAAGGTAACCAAAAAACTGCTGCAGGACATGGCAATCCCCAGAGCTGAGGTGATAAAATGTATACACTCCACCCACAAAGCTTGTCCGCAAGATAGTTTTACAGTTCACATAAAACAGCAAGAAAAATGTTACTAACCAGGATGAAAAATTAAACAAACATTTATTGTAAATTCTCGACATGGTTTCAATAAATGATTTCTTTTATTGTTGCAACTTATCTTTTTTCATATGCTGTAAAGTTTAGTGATGTTTCTCCATGGTATGATTCATGAATTCACACAGTCATACTGTATTTTGACATTCTATAAAATGGATGCTTTTGAAACTGGTATAATTCAAA
Source organism: Scyliorhinus torazame (assembly GCF_047496885.1). Lineage (NCBI taxonomy): Eukaryota > Metazoa > Chordata > Chondrichthyes > Carcharhiniformes > Scyliorhinidae > Scyliorhinus > Scyliorhinus torazame. The sequence continues at coordinate 170,301,777 of NC_092712.1, read as the reverse complement.
TGCACCAAGGAAATGTGTTTAGCAAAAAATAAGGTTCAGTTAACTTATGTGCTGAGTACAGGACTAAACATCCATTTTGACACCAAAGAAATGGGGTTATCTTGTGTGCTGTATTGATTTATATGCTGTGATCGATAATATTATCCAATCTACTACAAAAGGCATCTTCCACAAACAAGACCAAGATCCCAAGCTCATTAATATGCATATAGGATGGGTGGTATTTAATGCCCCCCATGGCAAGTGAGTGGGTTAACAAACATAAAAGCATTAAAATCTCACAAGCTACTAGCTGTTAAATTCTCAAAGACAGAGAATCACTAATGATTGAGATCTGCGGCCTTAGCCCACATTCTCTAAAGATAACAGTCAAGGACCAAATTAAAGAGAACGCTTTATTTATATAATTCACATTGTTATGGGCGAGGCGTTTTCAGAACCCCAAAATGTATCATGGAGTTCAACCAACCTCTCCCTTTAATGGATTTGTTGCTTTTCCGAGCACACGGCTTTTTCCCTCGGCGTGGGATTAGAATTATGGACACGTGGGTTTTTAAACACAAAACACTGTTTATTCCATGAACTCAACTTAGCATCTTAAATAAACATTGGATCTCTTAACACCCCTTACTTCAAAGATAACTCAGAAAATATTGCAACAGTAAATAACTCCTTAAAATGTTCCTTCAAACTTCCAAGAGACTTAACACCTTTAAACAGTATCACATCAGGTTAAAGGATATATATATTTTCTGTAGAATGGCAGAGATATATTAGCTTGGTTGATTTCAGCTCCAGCATCTTGCTTTCTTCCTGCAGCTCTCTGGACACACAGACACACACAAACTGCTTTTTCCAACTGCAAAACCAAACTGCAAAATCGGCAGCTCTCTGGAAACCCACCGACACACACAAGCTGTTTTTCCAAAACTGAAACTAAAAACCTGCAAAATGGCTGACCTAAAGCCCAGCGCCACCCACTCTCTGACATCACTGTTTTCTTAAAGGTACATTGTTTAAACATCCATGTCTTAAAGGTACCCTCACATGACAACATACAAGGATTGAATTAAACACTGTACAGCTGTAACTCATCATTGAATCCCTACAGTGCAGATGGAGGACATTTGGTCCATTGAGTCTGCACTGGCCCTTTGAAAGTGCACCCCACCCAGGCCCACTCCCCTGCCCGCTCCCTGTAACCCCACCTAACCTTTGGACACTACGGGGCAATTTTGCGTGGCCATCCACCTAACCTGCACATCTTTGGACTGTGGGAGGAAATCGGATAACCCAGAGCAAATCCACATAGACATGGGGAGATTGTGAAATCTCCACACGGACCGTCACCCAAGATTTGGATCGAACCCGGGTCCCTGACGCTGTGAGACAGCAATGCTAACCATTGCGCCATCGTCCACTATAAGATGGAACAACGGGAAGGGAGTTGCTACATCATTGGTCAAAATATATTCATATCATACCTTTGTCTGTAAGTTATTAGATTTATGGGTGGCACGGCAGCACAGTAGTTAGCACTGTTGCTTCACAGTGTCAGGGTCCCAGGTTCGATTCCCGGCTTGGGTCACTGTCTGTGTGGAGTCTGCACGTTCTCTCCATGTCTGTGTGGGTTTCCTCCGGGTGCTCCAGTTTCCTCCCACAAGTCCCAAAAGACATGCTGTTAGGTAATTTGGACATTCTGAATTCTCCCTCATTATACCCGAACAGGCGCCAGAATGTGGCGGCTAGGGGCTTTTCACAGTAACTTCATTGCAGTGTTAATGTAAGCCTACTTGTGACAATAAATATTATTATTAATAATTAATAACAATTAATTGTTAAACAGCAAAAAATACATGCTTGATGATATAATTAAGTAGATGTACCAAATTGCAATTGGATGACTATACTCATATGCTATGCATCCTGTAATCCTAATTAGTAGTTGTGAATGGACATAGATAATTTTGAAACAAATATACACCTTTGATTGGTGTGAGCTAATTTCTTGTAATTGAACCCAAAAGTATAACTGCCTGTGTAATCCTTAGATCAGGGACTCTCAAATGTGCCACTAGTTGGTGTGCTGCAGCCCTTGTTATAGTTCCTAATAAAACTCCAAGGATCTTTGCCTGGTCATTTGTGACTGAAAGAATGAAGTACACTATAGCCAAATAGATGTATTCTCTCCCACGGCAGCAAGTTGCAGGTGGGCAATTATTCATGCAGGAAGATGACAGGTAGGAATTCCGCCTCCTTCCCGCCTCTACCTTGCCTAAGTTCATGATAAGAAGTTTTACAATACCAGGTTAGAGTCCAACAGGTTTGTTTCGATGTCACTAGCTTTCGGAGCGCTGCTCCTTCTGATGGTAGGAGTCATGGATAGTCGACCCACCACTACACCAAATGTGAAATTAATGCCCGCTGAAGGGTCACATCTTGCCACCACTAATATTAACCTCGGGGCGGGTGTGGGTCAGGGGTACTTATCATGAGGGGAGCATGACAAATGAATCCACGCGGGACTGCTTGCAGGCTCTTGTGATTAGGGAGGGAGAGGTGCTGTCTTTAACAAGAATCTGCTCAATCATAAGACTAATTTGTATTCAAATCTGCCATCTTCAAGATCAATTGCACCACCTTGTGGCTGGTGGTGGGAGCACAGTATGGCTTCACAAATCACAAAGACCAAAGCAGTGGCAAGAAGTCTCCCAATTATTTGGTCAATCGAAGCTGTGGAAATGTGGGATGAATTACAGCTGGGCAGACAAATAAGGGGGACATGGAACAATCGGCAAAATTGCAGGATAATCCCATTAAAAAATGGGACAGTTGGTCAGCCTCCACCCCACAACGCCCCTTTTGCCATCACTCTGCTGTGGTCTGGTACACACAACAATATAAGGCTTCAGTTGGTTGTTTTCCAGCCAGCAGCCACCCTCTCTCCAGTGACACTACTGTTTCATAGAGCTGCCAGCCTCTGTGTGGACCTCTGTCCCAAAGATCCTTGAATCAGGAAAGACCATCCGCTATCCAGTTCAGTGTCTGAGTGGCAATTAATATGGATCCTTACAGCCAGCAGGGTGCAGAATTCCAACATATCAGCCGGAATTCAAACTCCGCTTCAAGACTTGGTGAATGGTCTGCTATGTCTAACTCATTGCATTATCTGGTTCCCTGAAATACTGCTTGGAGTATTTGAGATGAAGATAAAAAGGGGGAAAATGGGATTATATCTTTGCAAGAAATACTTCAATGCAAGTTTAGAGCTTCATTTATTTTGTTGCCGATTTATCTCTACTACTTGGTCTCTTCTGTGGCTCTGTTCTAATTAGGGCAAACAGTGGATTTGCTTTCTTTCCATATTGTCTATGTCCGAATGCTCAGAGTCACCAGGTATCGAATGATACCACCACAAGTTTCAACCGGCTATCGATCAAAGAGCCAAACACCAGTTAGTTAGTTCAAGGTCAAGGGTACTTTATTTACATACAATCAATCATGCAACATAAACACTACTAGTTAACTACACCTAATACTAAGACAACCTGTACTTAACTTCGGGCACCCGGCTTAGGTCAGGAAACAGTGGCCGCTGTTCAATTCTGGATCTTTTGGGTTCGAAGGGGTAACTGCTGCTCAGCTGGGCTCATCCGTCTGGTAGCGGGCGTTGAACTCGAACTTGCTTCTGGTGTTGCTGTAGTTGGCGATGGCCGTGACCAGGGTACCATGGCCAAAAGAGAGTGAACATATGGCGAACCCTTCCTTTATACTCGTGCTTGCGCGCTCTTTTGGACGGTCCTTTGATCTGGGCCTTCCTAATTGGGTGATCCCTGATCACTCCGTTCGATTCCTTAGCCAATAAGTGGGCGGGGATCTGGATGACTGGGCGTGTCTCAAGCGGTCATTGACCCCGTTGTTTGCGTTTCCCTTGGACAGGGAGTGGCGCTGAAATGTCTGGGACTGAAATGTCCCGGTTGCTGGAGTACCAGTCCTTTGTGTTGGGGTACATGGGCCATCACCTGCTAATCGGCCTGATTAACATGCTAATGGGACGGGGTTTTGATACCGTCTGGACTTTGCTGACAGACATACATTTCAGGCTCTGAGCCTGCCTGACTCTTGGCTTGTCCATTTTACCCATCAGTCTTTGCGAGTTGCTCTGTACTTATTTGGAAGTGGCCATCCCAGATGGCTACACTCCGTCCTCTTGATCGACAATGCGAAGCGTGAAGGATCACAATACTGGGTCTTCTTTGTTCTCTTGGGATGCCGGGTACCCTTAACCAAGGACAGGTTCTACTCTACTCTGTCCTATGGGTCCAAAAACATTTACCTAATTTCCCTAAACAACACATGTCTAAGAATCTCTTGGGTGCCATTTAACATTCAGTAAAAGGGGAGCCTCTAACTAGACTACACTCATGCTGCTATTTACAATCCAAAAACTCATGTTGCAATACCAAAAATATTCGATAGCAGCATCGCATTTCTTCCTATCACTGACACTTACACCCACAGAAAAATAAACTTTATTCACAAAACAACAACCGTGGAATTTATTACAAAAATGATTCAGAAAGGGGGTGGGGTTTGCTGGAGTCCGAGGAAAGGGGCTCTGAATGTATATACTGGGGGGCGGGAGGCTCTCCGTCTCCATTTCCGCAATCTAATTGTCTGAATGATACTGTACAATATGGTTATTACTAGTAAGGCCTCCACTGTGGAGGACAGTGAATACCACTTGATGAGGTTCTCACACCATGTGGGGTTATCAGTGGCTGGGTGTGTGTGTGGTGTAGTGTCCGGGCTGGGGCTGTTGTTTTGGGTGGTCATGTTCGGGGCCTGTGTGCGCAACTGGACTGTTCCAGCGACGATCATGATGCCGATTATCAGGGTCGTTGTCATCTTGTTTTGCTTTTCCTTCACCATGGAGTGTCTTCATATCTCTCTAAGGGAACAAGCATAGTGTCTGTTATCATCGTGTTGCTGAACATCTCGTATTTACGTCTGTGTCTGTAACGTCAATTTTCCCATTATAATCGTCACCAGATGTGACTCCCTCATTTAAAAAAAAAATTTTTAAACAACCATTTGCGGAGACAAGACATCCCACAAAATACTGTGTCACAGTGCGAGCACTCTCGCAGCCTGTGGTCAATGAGCTGAGTGGGCGGACTAATTCTCCGTCCTCTGCAAACTTGTTTTTCCAACCAAGTGTTTCTTACATGTAAATAGTATGTGGAGGAATAGCAAACAAAGGGTTGCCGGGAAGGGCAAAAGTAGTGGCAAAGAGCATTCTTTAAACCACAGGGCTCGGAAAAAACCCAGAAAAAGAGTTTTGAAACCAAGTAGTCGAATGGGGTGGTGCGTATGATCTGCAGCAGGGCAAGAATGGGTGGGATCCCCGGGTAGGGCGGTGATCAGTGTCGTTGTTCCACTACTCGAGCTTGGCTGACCAAATGTATAGGGGGTCCCCAGGCAGGGCGTGGACCAGTGGCGTTACTCCACTGCCTGAGTGACCTTCCAAGAACGGAACAAATTTGTAACTATATGGGTTGCCGAGAAACTTGTTTCACTAACTGCCATGTGGCGTCAGACGAGTAATTATGGCTGCATCAAGAACTTTGGTGTGAGACCGAAAAAAGAAACTGTATCAAGAAATTCAGTGAGATCGACACGAGTAGTCGCACAAATAAACAAACATTCAACATCTAAAAATAACAAATTAAAGAAAAAAAACGGGCAGACTCCATCAGAGTACAGGACACCGTAAATCTCCATCGGTTCCTGACTCTCATCATCTGGACACCTCAAGATTTCATTTCAAAAAGATTTGCAAAGGGGTTACCATGGTGGGAGTCAGACTCGTAGCTGTCACCATCTCCCAGGTGCCAAACGTTTTCATGGAGTTTGCGTGCTAACGCAGCGTGTGCCGATGTGGGGTCCATTTCGTCATTTCTGGTCAAGCGACAGGAATTGTCACGGTGCCAGTGCTTCATGGTCCATAGGGAGGTTGTCAGGGGGTGTCGCTATCATTGGGTGGCGGGTCAGGTTCCGGAGTGGGCAGATAAATTGTTTCAAAGGGGCTGAGTGTATCGTCATCAGGGTGTTTGGGCCTGTTGTGACTGGGGCCTGGTTCGAGGGATCTTTGTTCAGGTCTCTCAGGGGCTTCGGTAGTGCTGTCGCTGTCCCTAGCAGCCGAATCAAGCGTCAGGGTGAAATTTGATCCTGGAGGCGTGGTCAAGGTCTTGTCTGTGGACGTGCTGCTGCTGCTGGGGGAGGGGGAACTCGGGTTGTCAATGGGCGGATCCTCATTGTCTGCCTTCGCCAATGAGAGGTGGTGCGAGTGGCTGCACTGCGTTCCATAAACCTTAAGCTGATTTACATGGAACCATCCTGATTTTCCGTTTGGATACGTGATTTTATAAACCGAGGGGCTTGCCTTGTCTGAAATTGAATAGGGTCCTGCAAATTTCAGGGAGAGGAACGAACTAGGGTTGTACAAGGTGATCATTACCTGCTGTCCGACTGTATACTCTGTCGGGTGTACTGTTTTCTCAAAGCAGGCCTTACTCTGCTTTTGTTTAGCGCCTAGTCGAACAGCTGCAGCGAGCTGTGCTGCTTTAACATTCTCTACCATGTGCTGGACTGCTTTCTCATGGGTCAGGGCGGTGACTGCGGGGCTGGCCAAATCAAGTCCGAATAAGTATTCGGTACCCTTCGTGGATCGTCCGGTCATGAGGGTATGGGGGGGTATATCCTGTAGAGCTTGACACTGTTTTCCTAATAAGCATCAGTGCGAATGGGAGTACTGTGTCCCATGTTGTATTGTGCTGCTGCACCATTTTCCTAAGGGTGGCTTTTAGCGTACGATTCATGCGTTCCACGATGCCGCTGGACTGCGGATGATAGGCAATGTGGAACTTTTGTTTAATTCCAAATATCGTCATTACATTTTTCATGACTCTTCCCGTGAAATGGAACCTTGGTCTGACTCAATACTATGGGGGAGTCCCCATCTCGTAAAAATCTGTTCTGTTAAGATCTTTGCGGTGGCCTTGGCTGTGTTTGTTCTCAATGGGAACGCTTCGACCCATTTCGTAAATGTGTCTATCACTACTAACACATACTTGTAACCATTTCTGCAGGGGGGGAGGGGGCCAATATAATCTAATTGGAGATTTGTCCAGGGGCCATTTACAGGGCGGGTGTGTCGGAGCTGGGCTTTTCTCACGTACCTATCGGGCTGTTTTGAGCACAAATTAAACGATTGTCAACGTAGTGGGACACATCGGTTTTCAACTCGGGCCACCAGCAAAGGGATCTGAGTTGGGCAAGGGTGGATTCAATCCCTTAGTGTCCATGTCCGTCATGGAGCTTGCAAATTATCTTGTTCCTGTCCTGGGTGGGGACTACCTAAACTCCATCTTTTAAAATGATTCCCTCATGGACCGTCAAATAATTTCTAAACCTTTCATAGGGAGCTGGTAAGTTTCCTTTTAAAATCTCCTTTAATGATTCGTCTTCTTTTTGTGCCTGGGCTAGGTCTTGGATGTTGGTCTGTGAGACCTGAACTGCGTGTTGTTGCTCTCTTTGGTTGCTTCGAAATATGGCGGTCGCCTTCCTTAATTCTAATTACGTTTGCTTTAGAGTCGCCAGGTATCTTTCGATATCGCCACAAGGTTCAAACCCGAATACTGATCAAAGAGTCGGTACACCAGTTAGTTAGTTCAAAGTCAATACTATTTATTTACATACACAGCAATATCTACTCATGCACGAAATACTACAGACTAAACTATCACTACTGCTAAAGCCTATACTTAGCTTCGGGCGCCCACTCAGTCAGAGGAACAATGGCCGTTGTTCGGTTCTGAGGCTGCTGGGGTCGAAGTGGTAGAGGGGAACAGCTAAGATCATCTGTCTGGTAGCGAGCGTTAACCTTGGACTTACTTGCTTCTGGTGCAGCTGGTGGAAGGGTCTCTCCGCTTTGAGAGCCAAGTCCAAGAGAGCGATTCTCTCTCGGGGCCTTCTTCTTCGTGCACTTTTGGGTGGGCCTTGAACTTGGCCCCAATCAATTGGGCCATTTCTTGATCATTCGCATTGATCCTGACCAATAATGGGGTGGGTGCCCTGATGGCTGGGCATGTCCTAGGTGGCCGTTGGCCTTCCTTTATTTCTGCTTTCGGTTTGGGGAACTGGCGCCGCGAGGTTTGGGGCCAGATCGGTTACTTAAGTATCTTCTTTTGTTCCTGGAGATGGGCATCCATATGCTAATGGGCCTACAGTTTTGGTCTCGTCTGTGAGCTGTTTCTCCAATATGCAGACAGGCTCTGTGCCTGACTGCTTTCTTAGCATTGTCCATTTTTCCCTGCAATCTTTGCAAATGTCCATTTTGTATTCTGGAAGCCAGATGGCTACAGTGTACTGGGCACTCTCTGGGGGTTGCCAAAAATGGCCATGTCATGAGCCTGCCTTCGCTAGGGCGTCAGCTTTCACATTACCGGGTGGGGAGAAGCGATGGTGACTTCTTACTTTGATGATGCCGTATTCTCTACCTTTAGCTGTCTGAAGGATATGTTTGAGTAGTGGGGCTGAGGGTAGAGGTTTTCCGTCCGCGGAAATAAATCCCCTCGATTCCCACAGGGGTAGGAATTCTGTAAGGCTGTTGCCGACGTACAAACTGTCCGAATATATGTCTGCAGGGGTCGGGGAATGAATCGGGGTACTGGACAATGTAAGCGATGGCTGCTAACTCGGCTGCCTGCGAACCTAAGAGTCCAGGCAACTTTAAAGCTATCTCTTCTAAAGCGCGTCCCTGCGCATCCTCTACATAAATGCCACAGCCTGTTATCCTTTTTCCCTCAAGGACTGTGGAGAATCCATCTACATAAATTCTTCGGGCATTGTCTGTGGGCTGGGGTCCAATACCTGTCTTTCTTGGTACCGACTTTGGAACAAAGGGTCCTGTTGTGTGTTTTGGGGCTATGATCTCACACTCATGTGGGGCCCCTGAATAATGCAAGCTATCGGTCAGAAACGTGTGCGTTTTGGTCCGTTTTACCGTGATGTCGCGTCCCTGTAGGAGTAAGGGGCATTACGCTGCTCGAATTTGGCTTACTGTGCCGTCTTTCAGTCTGCCGTCCAATAAAAGCTGTGTCGGGGCGTGCTCGGTCAAAATGGTTACTGGGTTGAGTCCGGTTATGTACGAGAAGTACTGTACCGCCCAGAAAACTGCTAATAGGTGTCTCTCGCAGGCTGAAAATCCTTGTTCGACCTGATCTAAGACTCGTGAGGCATTGGCACAGGTCCCAGATGATCGTGCCTTTCCTGCAGGAGTACGGCCGAAAGGGTGCGATCTGTGGTCGCTACCTCTATGGCGTACGGGGAGTGGGGATCGGGGGCTTGCAAAGCGGGGGCTGTGCTCAGGGCGCATTTCAATGCATCCACGGCATCCGTGAGCTGTGGAAGCCATTTCCATGTTGCCTGTTCCTTTAGTAAATCGGAGAGTGGGGCTGCCTTTATTGCTAATCCGTCGATATGGTTCCGACAATAGCCAACCAGTCCCAAAAATGACCGGAGGGCTGTAACATTTTGGGGCAAGGGCAAATTTACGATGGAATCAATGCGTTTGAGTTCTATTTCACTCTTCCCATGCATGATGACTGTACCTAAATACGTGACCTTTTCCTGAAGAATTTGGGCTTTCTTTGGGCTTAATTTTGCATCCAATCATTGTAAGGTGTTCCAATAATTCCGAAAGAAGTGAGATGTGCTCTTCCTTGGTGGCAGTCTGTTAGGGGCAAGTCGTCCACATACTGAACAAGGCATTCAGGGTGGGAAAATTTAGATAATCTGTTTGTCAATTGTCTGTGAAAAATGGAGGGGGAGTTGTGGAAGCCTTGTGGAAGGCACGTCCACATGTACTACTGTCCCTGAAAGGTGAACGCAAATTTATACTGGCATGCTTTGTCCAGTGGTATGGACCAAAAGCCGTTACTGATGTCTAATACCGAAATTTTTTTTGACTGGAGTCCTTGTCTCAACATGGTCTCAGGACTTGTGGCAACGGTGGGGGCTGCTAGGGGAGTCACTTTGTTCAATACTCTGTACTCGATGGTCAGTCGCCATGATCCATCGGGTTTCCTTACGGGCCAAATCGGGGCATTATTTGTCGATGCAACGGATCAAATCACGCCTTGCGTCAATAAGCTTTGAATTACCTTGGCTATCTCTCCTTCGGCTTGCTGGGGGAAGCCGTACTGTTTCTGGGGCTTGAGATCGGCACCTGTAATGTTTACAACACCTGGGATTTTACCGCAGTCGTGCTTGTGCTGGGCAAATGCTGTCTTATGTCTTTTCAAGACCTCTCTAACTGCTTTGTCTGTGGTAATGGTTTGTGGATCAAACCTGTACTCTCCTACTGAGCTGATTCTATGGGCATAATCTCCTACTGTGAGCATGGCGGGGGCTCGTGCTGCTCTAGCCATTTTCCAGATGCATCAGTTAACTGGGTCGAATGAGAGGTTGTGTGTACTCATGAAATCGATACCTAGAATGTGTTCTGCTGCCTGGGGCAAGTCGACTAAAACAACCGAATGCTTTGTCCTAATATTACCGAGCTGTATGTCCACAGGGGCTGTGATGTGTCCCTGCTGGAGGTGACCTGTAAAGCCACTAAGGGTAATGGTATCAGTAGTGGGCCATATCTCTTTCTGGAACATGATGGAGGAGTTTAACGTGGTTCAGGACGCTCCTGTGACCCAAAGGAACTCTACGGGGTGTCCTCGGACTGTGCCTGCGACTACCGGTCTTCCGGACTTATCCCAAAGGGTATCGCAGACCAAAGTTGGGGAGCCCGAACACCGTCAATCAGTGCCACTTGTGGCCAAATTATCTGGTCGGGCGCGAACGCTGTGAATGGGTCGGGCATTGTTTCTGGGGGGGGTGTTTGGGTGCTGATTCTTTTGCTACTTCGGGGGGGCATTGCATTCTTGGGCATAATGTCCTTTGTGTCTGCAATTATAGCATTCCTGTGTCTTGGGGTGCTGCACTGTACCTCTGCCTTCATTTACCCATGTGGGGTCTTGGTGAGCCTTTACTGGGTTCATGGTGGCGTCTACTCTCTCATGTTCTGTCTTTTTCTGTACCGACTGTTGTCAAGCTCTGGACAATCATTTCAGAACCCACACCTCATTGGACGCTGGGTCTGAGGGGTCATAACTGGCCTTCTGTCCTGCCTCCGTGGCGTGGGGCACGAACATACGGGTCTATTTGGCCGTATTATCTGCTGATAAATGGGCGCGGGCTAATCCACCGAATACCACAGTGAAATGGATCCAAAGGCGTCCAGTAAACGCTGTTGGATGCTCTCCCTTTTTCTGTCTGCACCGGTTGAGTCCGTCTACTGGATCTCCTCTGTTATATCCTATGCCGTCTAAGATGGCCGTTTTCATTTCTTGGAGGCTACCTCCTCCTACATTTTGTGGGTTGGGAAGGGCTGAACTAACTGAGGGGTGTAAGCACATAACTATGAGCTTAACCTGCTCCGGCCCGTCTAAACCATACATCAGGATTTGTTGTTTTACTAACTCGAAAACGTGTGTGGGTCCGATGTGGGGTGGAACGTATCTATCTTCTCTCGGGCATCTCGTAACTGGGTGATCGATAATGGGGTGGTGTACACGAAATCGGGTTGGTCTTCCGTGGTCACATTGCGCTGTGTGGTATGGGGTTCATTGGGTTGGGTGCTGCCTGTGCAGTCGGTGGTGCGGGTGCTTTTCTCTTCGGGGCCTGGGGAACTCTATTTTGATTCTCGGTCTCGCTTACGTACCGTTGGACCATTTCACTGAGTTCCTGCCAATCGGGGCCATCGTCCTGGTCTAGATGTGGGCCAAAGGTGTCTCTAAACCCGTTTTGAACTGATAGCAGGGATTGCAACCTTGCAATTTGCTACCTGCTTTTAGCATGGTCCACCGAACTCTGCCCCTGTTCCGTGGTGGAACTGTGGAGTGCTCGGAGGGCTGCTTTTAAATCATCGCATTGTTTCTTTAGGGTCTGTACCTGATTCTCTGTCTCTTCTCCTACCAGTACAGCACGCGGTGTGTCCTGGTAGGCCTTATATTATTGGATTTGGAAGCTGCTAAGGTGGGCGAGACAAGATTGATGTGCCCTCTTGACATCATCCATTTCCTTGTCCTTCGCTACTAACTGCTCCCAGAGCTGTACATTTAATTTCTCGCATTCACTTAAATCTCCCTCTCTACTTTTCTCCTTCTCCTCTAGCTGCTTGCGGAGCGTCCTCGCGACCTCCTCTGTGCCTCGCAATTGTGCCAGACAGGACACGATTGCCATCGGCCTACGAACCTTAGTCACACTTTTCTTGTGGATCTCGGTCAGGCTGTCCCACCAAGTCTGTCCTATGCTGCCAGGACCTGTCTCTTCATTCGCGCAAAACTCAGACCATAGGGGCCATCCTTTCCCCTTTAGGTACTTCCTGATCTCTTCTTCCCATACGGGACACTGTTCTGATCTATTGGTCGCTGTGACCTCGGGCTCTTGTGGATGCATAAGGCTTTCCATTGCCTTCATGGCCATCCCTACAAATACTCTTCTGTCTCTTATCGGAAATTTGGAACAAGGGGGAATAAAGGGGTGGTGCAAACACGGGTATGGCTTACGCTATTTTCCGGTTTACGCAACTCCCGAAAGTTTCACGCAACAAAATCTATCGAGTTTACCTTATAGCCTTGGTACCCTGGTCACGGCCATCGCCATCGGCCATCGGCCATCGGCCATCGCCATCGGCCATCGGCCATCGCCAACTGCAGCAACACCAGAAGCAAGTTACACATTTTGAATTCTGGGTGTTTGATCGATACTGGTCTCGCTTGTGGTTTCTTTTGCTTTGCCTATTTGGATTCTAATTCAAATGCTTTGGTGGGTTCTCTCGGAGTGACACGGTCACTTCTGGGTCGAGTCCTGTCAGATGTCGCCAATAACTGTTGCCGATTTATCTCTACTACTTGGTCTTTTCTGTGGCTCAGTTCCAATTAGGGCAATCAGTGAATTTGCCTTCTTTCTATATTGTCTATGTCCGAATGCTTAGAGTCACCAGGTATTGAATGATACCACCACAAGTTTCAACCGGCTATCGGTCAAAGAGCCAAACACCAATTAGTTAGTTCAAGGTCAAGGGTACTTTATTTACATACAATCAATCATGCAACATAAACACTACGAGTTAACTACACCTATTACTAAGACAACCTGTACTTAACTTCGGGCACCCGGCTTAGGTCAGGAAACAGTGGCCGCTGTTCGATTCTGGATCTCTTGGGTTCAAAGGGGTAACTGCTGCTCAGCTGGGCTCATCCGTCTGGCAGCGAGCATTGAACTCGAACTTGCTTCTGGTGTTGCTGCGATTGGCGATGACCATGACCGGGGTACCAAGGCCAAAAGAGAGCGAACATATGGCAAACTCTTCCTTTATACTCGGGGGCTTTCGCGCTCTTTTGGACCATCCTTCGATTTGGGCCTTCCTAATTGGGTGATCCCTGATCACTCCGTTCGATTCCTTAGCCAATAAGTGGGCGGGGATCTGGATAACTGGGCGTGTCTCAAGCGGTCATTGAACCCGTTGTTTGCGTTTCCCTTGGACAGGGAGTGGCACCGAAATGTCTGGGACTGTCCCGGTTGCTGGAGTACCAGTCGTTTGTGTTGGGGGGGATGGGCCATCACCTGCTAATCGGCCTGATTTGCATAAGATAAAGATGCATGGCATTAAGGGGAAAGTAGTAGCATGGATAGAGGATTGGTTAATTAATAGAAAGCAAAGAGTGGGGATTAATGGGTGTTTCTCTGGTTGGCAATCAGTAGCTAGTGGTGTCCCTCAGGGATCAGTGTTGGGCCCACAATTCTTTACAATTTACATAGATGATTTGGAGTTGGGGACCAAGGGCAATGTGTCCAAGTTTGCAGACGACACGAAGATGAGTGGTAAAGCAAAAAGTGCAGAGGATACTGGAAGTCTGCAGAGGGATTTGGATAGGCTAGGTGAATGGGCTAGGGCCTGGCAGATGGAATACAATGTTGACAAATGTGAGGTTATCCATTTTGGTAGGAATAACAGCAAAAGGGATTATTATTTAAATGATAAAATATTAAAACATGCTGCTGTGCAGAGAGACCTGGGTGTGCTAGTGCATGAGTCGCAAAAAGTTGGTTTTCAGGTGCAACAGGTTATTAAGAAGGCAAATGGAATTTTGTCCTTCATTGCTAGAGGGATGGAGTTTAAGACTAGGGAGGTTCTGCTGCAATTGTATAAGGTGTTAGTGAGGCCACACCTGGAGTATTGTGTTCAGTTTTGGTCTCCTTACTTGAGAAAGGACGTACTGGCACTGGAGGGTGTGCAGAGGAGATTCACTAGGTTAATCCCAGAGCTGAAGGGGTTGGATTACGAGGAGAGGTTGAGTAGACTGGGACTGTACTCGTTGGAATTTAGAAGGATGAGGGGGGATCTTATAGAAACATATAAGATTATGAAGGGAATAGATAGGATAGATGCGGGCAGGTTGTTTCCACTGGCGGGTGAAAGCAGAACTAGGGGGCATAGCCTCAAAATAAGGGGAAGTAGATTTAGGACTGAGTTTAGGAGGAACTTCTTCACCCAAAGGGTTGTGAATCTATGGAATTCCTTGCCCAGTGAAGCAGTAGAGGCTCCTTCATTAAATGTTTTTAAGATAAAGATAGATAGTTTTTTGAAGAATAAAGAAGAAGGATTATGGTGTTCGGGCCGGAAAGTGGAGCTGAGTCCACAAAAGATCAGCCATGATCTCATTGAATGGTGGAGCAGGCGCGAGGGGCCAGATGGCCTACTCCTGCTCCTAGTTCTTATGTTCTTATGTTCTTATGATTAACATGCTATTGGGAGGGAGTTTCGATGCCGTCTGGACTTTGCTGACAAATATGCATTTCAGGCTCTGAGCCTGCCTGACCCTTGGCTTGTCCATTTTACCCATCAGTCTTTGCGAGTTGCTCTGTACTTAGTTGGAAGTGGCTATCCCAGATGGCTACAATTTCCATGCTCTGCCTTCAGCAGTCTAAGCTCTAGAATTCTCTCCTTGAACCCTTTTCTGACTCCCTTTTCTTTTGGCACTCTTTAAAAGCTTTTTCTTTGACTAAGCTTGTGTCACCTGCCTTCTTTATGTGGATTAGGGTTAAATGTTCTTTGAAAATGCTCCTGTGAAGTTTCTTGAGACATTTTGCTACATTAAATGTGCTTTATAAATTTGTTGTTTCAAACAAAACCAAGTGCTAATTGATGTGTTGGGTGCTCTGGATCCATGGAACACATACAGACAACCAACACTTAATAAAATAGTGTTGCACTATTTTAAGCTAGAAACTGTTGAACATGCTTTCACTGTGGATTAACACGGTGTTAGATTAAACTAAAGACCTATGCCTGTCCTAACCAGTCTATGCACTCAGCACATGGTGAAGATCTGTGCTGTAAGCTGTAAGCTCTGTCCTTCTGAGTGGCTGCATCCCGAATGAGCGGGAAAACTGATGCGCTCTGTCTTTATAGTGAGTGTGCTTTAACTGGTGATTGGCTGCGGTGTTGTGTGTGGTGATTGGTCTTGCTGTGTGTCCATCAGTGTGTGTCTGCACCATGATATACTGGTGTATATTATGACATCCCCCTTTTTATAAAAAATTGTATGTTTGTGGCAATAAATAATGTGTGGTGATAATGTTCCTGACTACGTGTGGGGTGCGAAGACATATTTACAGGACTATGTACATGAGAACTAAGCTATTTACATGGGAAGGTGCCTGGTGCAGAGAAGCAGTATGCAACAAGAGTAACGTGATCAACACTATATATAAACCAGGGAAACGATCAAACAAAGCAACAAAACAATTGAGAGATCCATAAATTCGAAAAGTTCATAAATGTAGTCTCTGAGGTGGGCGAAGAATTCTGGTTGACCGCCTCAAGGGTGGGTCGAGAGCTGCCGGTTCAGGAGCAGGCAGGACTGCGTCAAAGTCAGGGGGAGGCAGAGTGACAGGGAGCTCTGCATAGTCAGTGGCAGGGTCAGCAGGAGGGCAAGGCCACACTGGAGGATCACGTGGCGAGCGTGGAACAAGACGAAGGGCACGTCGATTGCAGCGCAGAATAGAGCCATCCGGTAGACGAACCAGGAACGAGCGGGGGGCCACCTGCCGAAGGACAACAGCGGATGCAGACCAGCCACCATCCGTAAGATGAACGCGGACGTTGTCATCTGGAGCCAGAGCAGGGAGATCAGCTGCACGGGAGTCATGAGCCGCCTTGTGCTGTGCACGAGACAGCTGCATCCAGCGAAGGACTGGAACGTGGTCGAGGTCTGGGACATGGATGGATGGCACCGTCGTCCTCAGGGTGCGATTCATGAGCAATTGGGCTGGCGACAGACCAGTGGACAGTGGGGCGGAGCGATAGGCCAGCAAGGCAAGGTCGAAATCAGACCCAGCATCGGCCGCCTTGCATAGGAGCCGTTTGACGATATGTACTCTCTTCTCTGCTTTGCCGTTGGATTGGGGGTACAGGGGACTGGACATCAAATGGGCAAAATTGTACCGCCTGGCAAAGTTGGACCATTCTTGGCTGGCAAAGCAGGGGCCATTGTCCGACATAACCGTGAGCGGGATGCCGTGTCGAGCAAAGGTTTCTTTACATGCACGAATGACTGCCGACGAGGTGAGGTCGTGCAACAGTATCACCTCCGGGTAATTTGAAAAGTAGTCCACGATCAGGACATAGTCTCTACCAAGCGCGTGGAAAAGGTCAATGCCCACCTTGGTCCATGGTGACGTGACCAACACATGGGGCTGCAGGGTCTCACGTGGTTGGGCCGGCTGGAAGCGCTGACAAGTGGGGCAGTTGAGCACTGTGTTGGCTATGTCCTCATTAATGCCGGGCCAGTACACTGCCTCTCGGGCCCGTCGGCGGTACTTTTCCACACCAATGTGGCCCTCGTATAGTTGTTCCAGGACAAGTTGGCGCATGTTATGCGGGATGACAATGCGGTCCAGTTTCAGAAGAACCCCGTCTACTACTGCCAGATCATCTCTGACATTATAGAACTGAGGGCATTGGCCCTTGAGCCACCCGTCCGTTAGGTGGCGCATGACACGTTGCAGCAAGGGGTCAGCCGCCATCTCGCGGTGAATTTGGACGAGGCGTTCATCCGAGGCAAGTAGATTGGAAGCCGCGAATGCCACATGGGCGTCAACCTGGCAGACAAATCCCGCTGGGTCACATGGAGTGTTGACTGACCTGGTGAGAGCGTCAGCAATGATGAGGTCCTTGCCCGGGGTGTATACCAGCTGGAAGTCATATCGCCGGAGCTTGAGAAGAATACGCTGGAGGCGAGGCGTCACGTCGTTCAAGTATTTCTGTATTATATTGACCAACGGGTGATGGTCGGTCTCGACGGTGAATTGAGGAGGTCCGTAGACATAATCGTGAAATTTAACAACACCGGTCAGAAGGCCCAGGCATTCCTTTTCTATCTGCGTGTATCGCTGCTCCTTGGGGGTCATTGCACGCGACGCATATGCAATGGGGGCCCATGATGAGGCCTCATCACGTTGAAGGAGAACTGCCCCAATGCTGGATAGACTGGCATCGGTCAAAATCTTGGTCTCCTTCACTGGATCAAATAAGGCTAAGACCGGGGCCGTGGTCAGTTTTGCCTTGAATTCCCTCCATTCGCACTCGTGGGCGGGGAGCCATTGGAAGTCTGTCGTCTTCCTGACCAGGTTCCTGAGAGCAGTGGTATGAGAGGCGAGGTTAGGGATGAATTTCCCTAAAAAATTGACCATGCCCAGGAATCGGAGGACCGCCTTCTTGTCCTCTGGTGTTTTCATAGCTGTGATGGCAGCTACCTTGTCCGCGTCCGGTTGCACGCCCAATTGGGAGACGTGGTCCCCGAGGAACTTAATTTCTGTCTGATAATAGAGCATTTGGCCCTGATGAGGCGGAGGCCATGCTCATGTATATGTCTCACTACGTGCTGGAGGCGACTAACATGCTCCTGCGGGGTGGTAGGCCAGATGATTATGTCTTGACATAGACGCGAACAGCTTCAATACCTTCCATCATTTGTTCCATAATCCTATGGAACCTTTCTGATGCAGAGATGATGCCAAACGGCATCCTGTTGTAACAATATATGCCAAATGGGGTGTTAAATGTGCAGAGTTTCCTGCTGGATTCATCGAGCTGGATTTGCGAGAATCCTTTTGAGGCGTCGAGTTTGGTAAAGAGCTTGGCGCGAGCCATCTCACATGTGAGCTCTTCGCGCTTGGGAATTGGATAGTGCTCTCTCATAATATTGCGATTGAGATCCTTGGGATCAATGCAAAGTCTCAATTCACCGGAAGGCTTTTTTACACATACCATGGAACTGACCCAGTCGGTCGATTCCGTGACTTTGGAAATCGCTCCTTGGTCCTGGAGGTCCTGCAACTGCTGCTTGAGGCGATCCTTAAGGGGTGCTGGGATCCTGCGAGGTGCGTGCACCACAGGCATGGCATTCGGTTTTAATAAAATCCTGTAGGTGTACGGGAGCATGCCCATGCCCTCGAAGACGTTGTGGTACTGGTTGATAATGGCGTCGAGCTGCGCCCTAAAGTCAGTGTCCTTAAAGGCAGACGCGTCAGCTGGAGAGAGAGAGTGAACTCTCTGAACTAGGTTCAACAGCTTGCATGCCTGCGCACCAAGGAGGGAGGCTTTCGAGAAGCCCATGATTTCAAAGGGAAGGATGGCTTTGCGCGACCTGTGCATCACTTCAAGTTGGCGTGAGCCGCTGGCAGCAATGGCATTGCCATTATAATCTAATAGCTGGCAGGCTGATGGCAGAATGGCTGGTTTGACACAAAGGCTTTGGAGGTCAGACCGCGCAATGAGATTGGCGGATGCACCAGTGTCCAGGCGAAATCGTATTTGGGACCGGTTGACTGTAAGGGTGGCACACCACTCATCGTCCGGATCGATGCTGTATACCGGTAGAGGCTGGATTCTTTGCTTCGGGGACACCCTGTTTTTTGTAACGATACCGACTCGAAAAGGCGCCTTCGGGTCCTCGGTGTCAATATTGGCTAGCAGGTCCGAATCGGGCTCGGTGACCGTGGGTTGAATGGCCCGGACATTCCGGCGAAGTTGGCTGGAGCGACGAGAGTTGGCAGGCTGAGCTGATCTGCATAAAGCAGCATAGTGGCCAAGGTTGCCACATTGCAGGCATTGTCGGGATTTGGCGGGACATTGCCGCTTTAAATGGGCGGAGCCACAGTTGCCGCACGTTGTAGCGTCAGTACACTCGCTGCGCCACCGCGCATGCGCGGTGCGGTCGTACGTGGTGCGCGCCTGCGCAGTATGTTCGTCGAGGTCGCCGTCCCGTGGTCCTACGCGCACAAGCGTGGGAGTCCGCGAAAAACGCACAAATTGGCCGCCCTCATCCAGGCTGAGGCCCTGGAGTTGCTCGATTGCTTGGACCCGTTCTGCCTCGTGGGGACCTTGCCGTGCCGTTTCAGCCACTTGGATGTGGGAATACCGACTAGTGGCGTGTTCATGTAGCACGCAGGTCTCAGTGGCAATCGCTAGGGTGAGCTGCTTTACCTTAAGGAGCTGCTGGCATAGGGGTTCCGACTGAACACCGAAAACAATCTGGTCACGTATCATGGAGTCGGAGGTGGACCCGTAATTACAGGACTGCGCAAGGATGTGGAGGTGGGTGAGAAAGGACTGGAAAGATTCATCCTTACCCTGCAAATGCTGTTGGAATACATAGCATTCGAAACTTTCATTCACCTTGATGTCGCAGTGACTGTCAAACTTAAGGAGGACCGTCTTGAATTTTGATTTATCTTCACCATCAGCAAAGGTGAGAGGATTGAAAATGTGGATGGCATGATCCCCGGCTGTGGATAGGAAGAGAGCGATCTTCCTGGTGTCTGAGGCAGCTTCCCGGTCTGTGGCTTCAAGGTAGAGCTGGAAGCGTTGTTTGAATATTTTCCAGTTGGCCCCTAGGTTACCGGTGATGCGGAGCGGCGGTGGTGGGCGGACGCTGTCCATTTTGCAGGATGGTTGTATGCTGGTGGAAGGCAGATCACTTGCAGGTAGGTCTAAGAAGTTCTAACATCCCTCAACTACTGGTACCATGATGTGTTGGGTGTTCTGGATCTGTGGAACACATACAGGCCACCAACACTTATAGTACAACACTATTTTATTAAGCTAGAAACTGTTGAACATACTTTCACTGTGGGTTAACACGATGTTAGATTAAACTAAAGACGTATGCCTGTCCTAACCAGTCTATGCACTCAGCACATGGTGAAGATCTATGCTGTAAGCTGTAAGCTCTGTCCTTCTGAGAGGCTGCATCCCGAATGAGCGGGAAAACTGATGCCCTCTGTCTTTATAGTGAGTGTGCTCTAACTGGCGATTGGCTGCGGTGTTGTGTGTGTTGATTGGTCTTGCTGTGTGTCTATCAGTGTGTGTGTATCTGCACCATGATATACTGGTGTATGTTATGACACTAATTAATGAACAGTGCTCCTTACACATAATTCCATTGAAGATTCAGCATTTGTTCTGAAGGTCAATTTATCAGATAAAAGTACTGTAGCTGGTCAATAGTAGTAATATATACAATAAGAAATGAATGGGGGTGACCACACACCGTGTTGACAAGGTCTGCAAATAAAATTGTTTGAGTTTAGCTAATTTACTATAATTTTCCCCTACAGTAGAGGTGAGTCAAACTCCAGCCACTTTTGGCATAATTGATCTTCCAATCAAAAAAGCCACCTCCTTACAGGAAGTTTTTTGTCGTAACTGTAAATTGATTACAATCAAGAAATGAGCATGTCAAAATACTGCCTCCTTCAAAAAGTGCTGCGGCAATTGACCTCACATCGGCGAGGTTTACAACTGCATTTGTTGTAAAATATGAACCAGGTTAAGTGAACCACCAGGACTGTGCAGGTAAGTATAGTCCCCTGGGGGAGAGGAATATGCCCAGGCAGTATCTTGTCACTGCCCCCTGGCAAATGGTAGGGTACAGTACCAGGGAGACAGACTGAGGATCACTATTGGGGGGTGGGGGAGTGTCCCCTTGTGCGTGTCGTGGGGGGGGGGGGGATCTCTCTTGTGCATGTTAGGGAGGGTTCCCCTTATCTGTGGGTGGGGAGTTACCCTTGTGCTTGTGGGTTTTTTCTCCCTTTTCTGTGGTGGGGGGACCTTGTGCCAATGTCAGTATATCTTTTCTTAGGTAAGGGAACCAAAACTGTTCCAGGTGTCGTCTAACTAGTGCCTTTAGCAAGTCTTCCCTATTTTTATGAAATAAAGGCCAGCATTGCATTTGCCTTCCCTGTTACCTGTTGAACTTTTATGCTAGCTTTTTGTGATTTATGCCCGAGAATCCCTAAATCTCTCTGTGCTGCCACTTTCTGTAGTCTTTATCCACTTAAATAATATTCAGCTCCTTTATTCTTCCTACCAATGTGCATAACGTCACAATTTCCTCCCATTATATTCTATCTGGCAAGTTTTTGCCCACTTACCCACTGTCAATATCTCTCTGTAGACTTTGTCATCCTATTTCCCTTCTCACCTATTTTTGTGTCTTTCGCAAACTTGGCAAACATGCATTCACATTTCTCATTCAAGTCACTAATATATATTGTAAATAATCTTAGCCTCAGCATTGATTGCTGTGGCACTCCAGTAGTTACAGGTGGCCATCTTGAAAATGCCCCTTTATCCCAACTCCCTGTTTTTTATTTGTAAGCCAAACCTCTATCCATGCTAATGTCCGAGCCCCAACACCATGGGCCCGTATCTTATTAATTAGCCTTTCGTGCAGTACCTTATCAAATGCTTTTTTCAAATCCAAAGTATATTGCATCTACTGGTTCAACTTTATCTATCCTGCTTGTTACCACCTCAAAGAATTGTAATACATTTGCCAGGCATGATTTTCAAAGCTGCCAATAAAACTGCACAATTTCTTCTGATTTGTTATTTGGGGCAATTCTGTTGCTTTCGTTCACCAACTTTATGCAGATTAAAATGACATTCATAGCACAACAAAAATAGAAAACATATAGAATTCCCAAAACGCTATTTAAATACACCCTGTCATAGTATCTGCCACCCCTTGGAAACATATTCATTAGACCATTCCCCTGCAGTGGTCTAAGGCTTCAATTTTACTAATTTTCTTGAGCTTACTGAGTTCAGATAGGCCTTCCCTCTGGATGTTTTTTGCGGAATTCTTCTGTCCATGACCATTCAGGCCTTGCACATGTGAGGCCTCAAGACGGTGCCTGCCCAACAGTGCCTTCTTCACTCAAGTCACTCAGATTGAAACCCTGTACATTCCTTGCTCTCTCTTCTGTTTTCTTTTCTGGTAGCACAGCCACTCTCACCTTCTCTTTCCCTCTTCTGCAAATGAAGCCCATATCCTCCTACCAGAGCAAATGTATCAATGATGCTTTTTATAAAGCATTCACTTTAACCTCCGGGAAATCTCTAATGGGACGCAGTACTTGTTTCCAAAGTGCTCTGAGCAGGAAAACACAACCAAATTCAGCAGGACACCCCCTCCCTCTAGACGTTAGTAGTTGGCTCCCTCTGTCTTGCTACCTCCCTCCCTGTTCTCTAATGTTTTCTGGAATACTTCGTCTGTGCCTTTGATTTACATTTTACCCACTCGTTTTGCTCTCTGCCCACCCATTCCTTCCTCTTTATGCCTCCTCACTGCTTTCCCTCCTTATTGCGAGGTCCTTTTTGTGTGTGTGTGTGTGGGGGGCGGGGGGGGGGTGGGTGGCTGCAACTGCGCTAGTGCAAGCTGCTATTAGCTGTGAATTTTAAAAAAATAATCTTTCATCGAACTAGCACCATCATAATCGGGGTCACCATGCATATGTATATATTACATTTGGAGAGGCTCGTGTGAGACAGCATTGGTTGCAGTGGAACATGACCAGCTGAGTGACAGCTTGCTGGAATGCTACGTGTTCTCCGGGCATTGTTGATGCGCGCGTGCGTCAGAGACACACCTGAGCGGCGCATTCAGCGCCTTGAGTGTGCAGCTGCTGCTCCTCCCTGTCCGTGCAGCCCCACTCAACACAGGTAGCAGTCACATCAGGTAGGTGGCGACCATCCCTCCCAACCAATTGAAATATTGTTGCTAGGGGGGGAAGACTGTCAATGCATTATTTAAAGCACAGGGCAGAAAGGCAAATAGGGATTGAGGATTATTTTTCATGTTGGCGACTGAGAAAGCATTAGCAGGGAGAAGCTAAAGGAGTGTTCAGAATTGGTTTAATTCCGGCTCCAGTTTACAGGTTTTGTTTGTTTTGTCCTCTCTTGTTGTTTTTTCTCTCTCTCTGTTTTCTGATGTAAACTGTGCGGCCGCTGGTCTTCCATATGAAAAGGTGGCCTCGAAGGGGAAGGGCTGAGTTGTATGGCAGCCGGCTGTGTATCTGTAGGACGTGATGTTTTCCAATAGCAGGTTATTCGTCAAGATGGCAGAAGCTGGCAGCCTTTTCTGTGCGATCGCTGGCATTTACTGAATATTCCCCAGCAATTTAGGGGAGTATTTGGTCAGATGTTGAAACACTGACCAGGATGTATTGTGGCTCACGTGAGAACGTGTCATATGTGACTGGACAGTAAGTTTAATTGCTGCCTTTGAATAAAGGTCTTTATTTAAAATTTCTGGGTACTTTTTTGGAAAGAAAATAGCGGTGTATATTTGTAAACAAAAGTGTCAAAGCTTTTTGGGGAAGATTATCTTTTTTGAATGTATTTTGAACAAAAAGGAACTAAAGCGATTTCTGGAAATGTAAAGCAACCCCAATTGTCGCCTCTGCATTGGAAAGATATAAAATTATTGATTTGTTTTATTTTTTTAAAGTTGTACATGCCTTCATTTTCAGAGTTGACTATTGTACAACATAACAGATGTATATCTGACCCGTGTAATACACTACAAACTGATTATGTAGCTGTCTGCTCGAATTGAAAATCAGCTTCTTGGTTTTAGTTGCAGTCTGTGTATGTTAATTTTAATTGGTTAGCATTTAGAATATATAATCCAACTCCTAATTTGACACATGCATGCACTACCTATCTCCTTTTTACATAAATTCTGACAACACCAACATTATCATAGAAGTTTACAGCATGGAAACGGGCCCTTTGGCCCAACCAGTCCATGCCGCGATGAGAGAATTGTAATTAAAACGTAATAAGTTTAATAGCTTTCATTATAAATAAGGACAAAATAATTAATAATTAAAATATAACAAAATAAGGACAGATACAATGGGACAGAATAATATCTGTGTGCCTTGGTTCAATTATACTCCAGTCTCCAACCCCACTTTAGCTGAAAACTGCACTAAGATTTTGACTTCCAACATGCAATTCATACAAGATGGATTTTATGACGATATGAGATCAACTCCTATTTTATTAAAGGTTTTGTGGGTGCTCCAGACTTCCTGTCTGCAAGTCTTATTTCCTGTGGCAATAATCTTTTAGTTGTGCTTTCATGTCAATGTAAAATTCTATAAGATCATCAATAATTCATTTTGACCCTTTGACAAAGGCTCATCTGGACTCGAAACGTTAGCTCTTTTCTCTCCCTACAGATGCTACCAGACCTGCTGAGATTTTCCAGCATTTTCTCTTTTGATTTCAGATTCCAGCATCCGCAGTAATTTGCTTGAATCAATAATTTATTCCTATATAAGTAATTGCCTGTCCCAGATGCTCCTGGCCTTCCAACACTTTGCAGCTGACATTGTCACCCAGTTGGGACTGGCATATTGTCCACCCCTGAAGAATATTCAAGCAAAATCACTTCCTACTCCCAACTTCTCCCTGCTTTTAATAAATTAAATATCTTTTTTTAAATGGACCTTGCTGTTACCTCTGCCAATCATGCCTGGCTTTTCCTTTACTGTGCTAGTCCTTGAATTTTATTGAATTGCTCACAACTCTTTTTAAATGTTGTGTAGTCAATAACTGCACTCTTAATTCTGACTTCATGACAGCGACAATTATAATTGCTCCACCATTGATTGCTGTGTCTTCAGCCTAGACCCTAAGGTCTGGAATTCCCTGCAAACCCCTTCACCTCTCTCTCTTTCCTCCTTTTAAAACTTAGCTTAAAATCTACCTCTTTGATTAGGTTTTTGGCCACCTCCTAATGTGGCTGAGTATTAACTATTGTTTTAAAATGCTCTTGTGAAGGACCTTGGGATAACTTATATTAAAGTCCCCATATAAATACAAGTAGTTGTTGTTATCAGAGTTTCTATTTCCTAAATATGCTTTCCGGGTGTACGGTACACTCTGGTCCCCACAACAAGTGCATCTTTTCACTGTGGCTTTTCCCAGCAGTGATCTCCTCTATGTTCTTCATCTCGGCAGGTCGCACAGTGGTTAGCACTGCTACCTCATAGTGCCAGGGACATGGATTTGATTCTAGCCTTGGGTGGATTGTCTATGTGGAGTTTGTACGTTCTCCCTGTGTCTGCATGGGTTCCCTCTGGATGCTCCAGTTTCCTCCCACAATCCAAAGATGTGCAGGTTGGGTGGATTGGCCACTCTAAATTGCTCCTTAGTTTCTAAAGATGTGTGGGTTAGATGAATTGGCCATGATCAATGCATGGGGCTACAGGGATAGGGTGGGAAAGTGGGCGAGGGCCTAATGGCCTCCTTCTGTACATTTGAGGGATTCTATGGATTCCATGGACATTTGATGTTGTTTCTATACATTCACTAGTGGTTATTAATTTATTAATTCACTGGTGCCAATTTTTGTGTTAACTTATTATTTGTTGTGTCTGCTGGTACATTCATTGATTAATGATTGTTGCTATTAGTTTACAGATTTTCTTTTTCTCTAACTCAATGGTCTATTAATTTACAAATTTTCTTGTGTGATTTACTGGTGGCTGATTCTCCATAAATTCATCGATGTCCACTACTTCTTTATTGATGTGTTAGTTTTCCTGTTGCTTCATTATTTTGTTCATTAATATGAAGCTGTACATTGCTCCATTAATTTACTGAGTTTTCTTTTCCATTGTTTCATTATTTCATTCATTCAATTCTGTTTGTTGCTGTGTTAATTTATTGATTTGTGCATTTACTCACTCTGAATTTCTTAATTCATGGATGCCTACCGCTTTATTATACCATCTATAGTATGTCCATTCATTAAGTTGCTGCATCTGTCGTTTGAATTATTGATTCAGTCACAGCTGGTGCTGTATTGATTTATTATGTTTGCTTATTTAGCTTTGTTGCAGCATTCATCAATAACCTTCTATTGCTGTGAATGATTGTTCATGTATGATGCTTCTATGGGTTGAGTTTTCCTGCTGCAAATGCCTCGTGTGGGGGAAATAAAAAGTAACATTTTAGTTATAATTTAAGTTCCCTCTTTTATTCTGCTAATTTTTAATCTCCTATGTTATTACAGTGCCAGTTTCTGTTGTTATTCTGCTGTTCAATGTTTTAGGATCATTGATCAACACATTCTTTGATAACATGGAGATAAATCTTTTCTGAAC
This sequence comes from Scyliorhinus torazame, assembly GCF_047496885.1. Taxonomy (NCBI): domain Eukaryota; kingdom Metazoa; phylum Chordata; class Chondrichthyes; order Carcharhiniformes; family Scyliorhinidae; genus Scyliorhinus; species Scyliorhinus torazame. Next base: position 170,275,128 of record NC_092712.1, on the reverse strand, counting down.
CATACAATGTGGATTTTCCCCAAGAGCAAAATTGTTGTATCTGTAAAACCTCAGATACTTTCGATTTGTTAGCTTGCTCAAAAGGTTTACCTAGCCTAGGTGTCTTTGACACGAGGAGAGCAAACCACAAACACAAATCCAAGTTCAACAATATTTATTGAACACAATTAACCCGTAAATTACCCACAAAATATATTCTAGAGGTACCCAAGATTAGTTTATACTATCCGCAAAGATGACTTGGTAGGGCTATGGATTCGATCACTGTGCTCCTCTTGTCCGTCTTCGCGAAGGGGGTTCTCACTGGCCTTTCCTCCCTGTCCTCCCCTTCCTAGCCTGCCAGCCTGCTCTGGTCAAAGTCACCTCCCTCGTCAGTCTTCACTCCCGATGTGCCTTGGGTGCCTGTTTTTAACTTCCTCCCTTCATGCTCTTTTGCCATTTCCTCTGGATTTCTGTCAATAATGTATCAGGAAGGGGGTCTCGGCACCCAATGATCCTGTTGATGACCCCAGGTGTCCCATCTCCGGTGGTGTGGGCTGCACATAACCTGTTCCCATATAAGGTAACAGCAGAAACCCTGGGTGACAGAAAGTCTGACCCAATCTAGGCTACTGGCAATGGACCTGTGCATAGTAAGGGATGACATTGGTGCAACGGAGGATAAGGTTGAATCCATTTGGGTGGAAATCAGGAATGGTAAGGCGAAAAAGTCACTGATGGGAGTAGTCTATAGGCCACCAAATAGTAACATTATGGTGGGGCAGGCAATAAACAAAAAAATAACTGATGCATGTAGAAATGGTACAGCAGTTATCATGGGGGATTTTAATCTACATGTCGATTGGTTTAACCAGGTAGGTCAAGGCAGCCTTGAGGAGGAGTTTATAGAATGTATCCGCAATAGTTTCCTAGATCTGGCCTTGTGTAATGAGACAGGATTGATTAATGATCTCATAGTCAGGGATCCTCTCGGAAGGAGCGATCACAATATGGTGGAATTTAAAATACAGATGGAGGGTGAGAAGGTAAAATCAAACACTAATGTTTTGTGCTTAAACAAAGGAGGTTACAATGGGATGAGAGAAGAACTAGCTAAGGTATACTGGGAGTAAAGACTATATGGTGAAACAGTTGAGGAACAGTGGAGAACCTTCCAAGCAATTTTTCACAGTGCTCAGCAAAGGTTTATAGCAACAAAAAGGAAGGACGGTAGAAAGAGAGAAAATCAACCGAGGCTATCTAAGGAAATAAGGGAGGGTATCAAATTGAAGGAAAAAGCATACAAAGTGGCAAAGATAGTGGGAGACTAGAGGACTGGGAAATCTTTAGGGGGCAACAGAAAGCTACTAAAAAAGCTATAAAGAAGAGTAAGATAGATTGAGAGTAAACTTGCTCAAAATATAAAAACAGATAGTAAAAGTTTCTACAAATATATAAAACAAAAAAGAATGGCTAAGGTAAATATTGGTCCTTTGGAGGATGAGAAGGGAGATTTAATAATGGGAGATGAGAAAATGGCTGAGGAACTGAACAGGTTTTTTGGGCCGGTCTTCACAGTGGAAGACACACAACATGCCAGTGACTGATAGAAATGAGGCTATGACAGGTGAGGACCTTGAGATGATTGTTATCACTAAGGAGGTAGTGATGGGCAAGCTAATGGGGCTAAAGGTAGACTAGTCTCCTGGCCCTGATGGAATGCATCCAGAGTGCTAAAGGTGATGGTTAGGGAAATTGCAAATGCACTAGTGATAATTTACCAAAATTCACTAGACTCTGGGGTGGTCTCGGCGGATTGGAAATTAGCAAACGTGACACCACTGTTTAAAAAAGGAGGTAGGCAGAAAGCAGGTAATTATAGGCCAGTTAGCTTAACTTCGGTAGCAGGGAAGATGCTGGAATTTATCATCAAGGAAGAATTAGCGAGGCATCTGGATGGAAATTGTCCCATTGGGCAGACACGGCATGGGTTCATAAAGGGCAGGTCGTGCCTAACTAATTTAGTGGAATTTTTTTAGGACATTACCAGTGCGGTAGATAATGGGGAGCCAATGGATGTGGTATATCTGGATTTCCAGAAAGCCTTTGACAAGGTGCCACACAAAAGATTGCTTCATAAGATAAAGATGCATGGCATTAAGGGTAAAGTAGTAGCATGGATAGAGGATTGGTTAATTAATAGAAAGCAAAGAGTGGGGATTAATGGGTGTTTCTCGTGTTGGCAATCAATAGCTAGTGGTGTCCCTCAGGGATCAGTGTTGGGCCCACAATTCTTCACAATTTACATAGATGATTTGGAGTTGGGGACCAAGTGCAATGTGTCCAAGTTTGCAGACGACACTAAGATGAGTGGTAAAGCAAAAAGTGCAGAGCATACTGGAAGTCTGCAGAGGGATTTGGATACGTTAAGTGAATGGGCTAGGGTCTGGCAGATGGAATACAAAGTTGACAAATGTGAGGTTATCCATTTTGGTAGGAATAACAGCAAAAGGGATTATTATTTAAATGACAAAATATTAAAACATGCTGCTGTGCAAAGAGACCTGGGTGTGCTAGTGCATGAGTTGCAAAAAGTTGGTTTACAGGTGATTAAGAAGGCAAATGGAATTTTGTCCTTCATTGCTCGAGGGATGGAGTTTAAGACTAGGGAGGTTATGCTGTAATTGTATAAGGTGTTAGTGAAGCCACACCTTATATTGTGTTCAGTTTTGGTCTCCTTACCTGAGAAAGGGCGTACTGGCGCTGGAGTGTGTGCAGAGGAGATTTACTAGGTTAATCCCAGATTTGAAGGGGTTGGATTACGAGGAGAGGTTGAGTAGACTGGGACTGTACTCATTGGAATTTAGAAGGATAAGGGGGGATCTTATAGAAACATATAAAATTATGAAGGGAATAGACAGGATAGATGCGGGCAGGTTGTTTCCACTGGCGGGTGAAAGCAGAACTAGGGGGCATAGCCTCAAAATAAGGGGAAGTAGATTTAGGACTGTGTTTAGGAGGAACTTCTTCACCCAAAGGGTTGTTAATCTATGGAATTCCTTGCCCAGTCAAGCAGTTGGGGCTCCTTCATTAAATGTTTTTAAGATAAAGATAGATAGTTTTTTGAAGAATAAAGGGATTAATGGTTATGGTGTTAGGGCCGGAAAGTGGAGCGGAGTCCACAAAAGATCAGCCATGATCTCATTGAAGGCGGAGCAGGCTCGAGGGGCCAGATGGCCTACTACTGCTCCTAGTTCTTATGTTCTTGACTTCTTATATCAATAGCGTGTGATAATCTTCTACGGGTGATTGACAGGGCAGATCCAGGCATGTTCTGGCAGCTTGCCTGCTGGTTGTCATGATGTGGAGATGTCGGCTTTGGACTCTGGTGAATCCTGAGGAAGGAGCTGTGCTCCGACAGCTAGTGATTCGAAACAAACCTGTTGGACTTTAACCTGGTGTTGTGAGACTTATTACTGTGCCTGCTGGTTGTGTACTCTAACTTGTCCAGTTCGAATTTCTGTGGGGCTGTGTGCTGGAGTGTCTGTGGCTTCTTTTAAACCATCCAATTTTAATCGGGCCTAAAAACTAGGTCTTGCTAGGTTACCACAGAATCAGGACAATTGACTGGAGGAATGTGCTGGCCATATTGGCTGTTAGTCCTGCAAGGACACATTATCCAGTTTCATAGACTTTACAGTGCAGAAGGAGGCCATTTGATCCATCGAGTCTGCACTGGCCCTTGGAAAGAGCACCCTACCCAAGCCCACCCTCCCCGCAACCCAGTAACCCCACCCACCCTTTTTGAATACTAAGGGCAATTTAGCATGGCCAATCCACCTAACCTGCACATCTTTGGACTGTGGGAGGAAACTGGAGCACCCGGAGGAAACCCACGCAGACACGGGGAGGATGTGCAGACTCCGCACAGACAGTGAACCAAGCCGGGAATCGAACCTGGGACCCTGGAGCTGTCAAGCAACTGTGTAAACCACTATGCTACCGTGCTGCCCGATTATAGTGATCCAGTAAACCGTCGCTGGACAATGAGAGTATGATACTCTGGAAAGATTTCCAAGTGTGATAGTGAGTGGGAACTGCTGCAAGCTTTCTGGCGCTCAGCCCTGCGAGGCCGGAGCGCTATACAACGTTAATTGGTCCACTTAACGAGACCCCATGGGCTTCTCATCACAAATTAATGCCCGCCAGCTGATTCGTTGGGACCATGCTCGCCAGCTTCCCCCCCCCCCCCCCCCCCCCCCCCCTCCTCCTCCCCATGTTAACAAGGTCAAGCAGTATTTAAACAGCACTTGCACAACCAACCCCACTCAGCTCACAGCCATGGCACCGAGAAGACCGGCCCCAAGATTCAGGTTGCAGACCTGGGGAGGCTCCTCATTGCAGTGGAGCAAAGCGAGGCAGGCTAAACCGGTGAAAAACTCCCCAGAGCCCAAAAGGTGACTTGGGTTAATGGACTTCTCCATTGTCAGAGTCTCGCCCGTCAAGATTTTGTGGCAGGCTAGGTGGAACAATCCAGCTCTGACATTGGATAGTGGTGGGGAACTCGTCGGCAGAAACTTCTTGAAAAACTCACCATAAATGTTTCCAGGGAATCATACCCATAACCCTCAGGCAAAAACTCAAGACACTGAGGGTGCGTTCCAACGGCCAAGCTACTCACTGTCACGCAGTGTGGCTGTTGAAAACCAGGAGACCCAGCTCCCGGGATCTATCCAGCTCTCAACGCCTCGCGAGATTCAACAACATCTCCTGAGATGTTGTGATGTGAATCCCACCCACGATAGCAAATCTGCACATCAGAGCGAGACAGCTAGCCTCACTCTAATGTGCAGATTTCCGAGGTACCTGAGGCTTGGCGATTCAACTCTTTTGCCTCAGAGACCTTGGGCGAGTGGCATTCAGCACTATGGAACGGCACTTGGTCTCCCAGTTGGGTACCACCTGGGTTCCAGGTGGCTGATATTGCCAATGTGCCCAGGTGGCATTGCCAGCTGGCATGGGGACTGCCAGGTTGGCGGTGTCAAGGTGACCATTTATGCGTGTGCGCAATCGGGCTCGATTGCTTGTCGTGGGCGCGGGGCCCCTCCCATAGAATCACAGGATGCTTCAGTGCAGAAGAGGCCCTTTGGCCCATCCAGTCTGCACTGACGCATGAAAGGCCCTGACCTGCCCACCTAATTCCACTTGCCAGCACTTGGTCCATAGCCTTGAATGTTACGACGTGCCAAGCACTCATCCAGATACTTTTTAAAGGATGTGAGGTAACTTGTCTCTACCACCCTTCCAGGCAGTGCATTCCAGACACAACTCTCTGGGTAAAAATATTTTTCCCCTAAATCTCCCACCCCTCACTTTGAACTTGTGTCCTCTCGTAACTGACCCTTCAACTAAGAAGAACAGCTGCTCCCGATACACCCTGTCCATGTCCCTCATAATCTTGTACACCTCAATCAGGTCACCCCTCAGTCTTCTCTGCTCCAGAGAAAACAACCAAAGCTTCTCCAACCTCTCTTTTTATAACTTAAATGTTCCATCCCAGGCAGCATCCTGGTGAAACGCCTCTGCACCCGCTGCAGTGCAATCACATCCTTCCTATAATGTGGCGACCAGAATTGCGCACAGTACCCCAGCTGTGGCCTCACCAAAGTTCTATACAGCTCCATCATGACCTCCCAAGATTTCTTGCTTTGTAATCTATGCACCGATTGATAAAAGCTAATGTGCCAGATGCTTTTTTTTTCTTCACCCTATAGAGACAAACGCGTCAAGCTCCCTTTGTTCTTCGGAATTTCCCAGTATCAGAACTTTCATGCTATACTTCCTTGTCAAATTACTCCTTCCAAAGTACATCACCTCACACTTTTCAGGGTTAAATTCCATCTGCCACTTATCTGCCCATTTGACCATCCAGTCTATATCTTCCTGGAACCCAAGATGCTCAACCTCACTGTTAACCACCCGGCCAATCTTTGTGTCATCCACAGGCTTACTGATCCTACCCCCCACATAGTCATCTCTGTTATTTATATAAATGACGAACAATAGGGGGCCCACCATGGATACCTCTGGTGCGCCATTCGTCACTGGCTTCCAGACACAAAATCAGCCGTCTGTCATCACCCTCTGTCTCCTACCGCTAAGCCAATTATGAATCCACCTTATCAAATCATCCTGTATTCCATGTGCATTTGTCTCCTTTATATATCTCCCATGTGGGACTTTGTCACGGGCAGCATGGTAGCATTGTGGATAGCACAATTGCTTCACAGCTCCAGGGCACCATGTTAGATTCCGGCTTGGGTCACTGTCTGTGCGGAGTCTGCACATCCTCCTCGTGTGTGCATGGGTTTCCTCCGGGTGCCCCGGTTTCCTCCCACAGTCCAAAGATGTGCAGGTTAGGTGGATTGGCCAAGATAAATTGCCCTTCGTGTCCAAAATTGCCCTTAGTGTTGGGTGGGGTTACTGGGTTATGGGGATGGTGTGGACCTTGGGTAGGGTGCTCTTTCCAAGGGCCGGTGCAGACTCTATGAGCCGAATGGCCTCCTTCTGCACTGTAAATTCTGTGAAAAGGCTTTGCTGAAATCCATGTCAACTAATCAACTGCAATATCCTCATCTACACACCTGGTCACATGCTCAAAAAATTCAATAAAATTGGTTACATATAACCTCCCTCTGACAAAGCCATGCTGACTATCCCTGATCAAACCTTGCCTCTCCAAGTGGAGATAGATTCTCTTCTTGAGAATCTTCTCCAGTATAGTTTCCTAACCACTGACATGAAACTCACTGGTCTGTAGTTCCCTGGCTTTTTTTCTACAACCGTTCTTAAAAAGTGGGACCATGTTAGCTGTTCTCCAGTCCTCTGGCACCTCCCCCGAGGTGCGTTCGGGCTGTGATGGAGGTCGGGGATTGTTTCAGGGCCCTCGGAGATCGGAGATCTATCGTTACAATGTGGAGTACCAGCGAGCAGACCCTAACTATACAAAGGGGCTACATGCGGCCTCAGCCGTGCGATCCCAGTTCAGGCCCATTATTCAGCGTGAGCCGCGTTGAATAACCACTGTTTCTCGGCACTGCGAGTGCCGAAAACAAGCGGATAAACTTGCTAGGGGACTTTGTTCCCTTTTGGGAGAATCGCTCTCCTGAATTAGGAAATACCACTCCAGTTTGTTGAAGAAAAGATAAAGTAACAGTACACTTATCAATTAACTAAAAGAGAAAAGGTATACTTAACAAGAATTCAGATGAGTTCAAATGGATGGCTAATTCCGAAGAAACAGAAGTCTACTTTGACCTTTTTCACCGACAGGAATTCTGCCTCTACATTGGAAGGAAGCTGCACTTTCCGGGATCCACACCAACAGGAATTCTGCCTTTGTTCCTGGTCCCAGGGCTACACTATCCATTCTCAAGCCAACAGGAATTGTACCTTTTGTCCCTGAGAAATTGCACTACAACTGATTTCCCTTCTCTTGGTGTACACAAATAAGATGGTTCCCAAAACCATCTTTTATCTAGTTCTGGCATCACACCATCTTGATCCAAAGTTATTGTTAACAGCAATTTGATCGGTATGGTTGTAAGGGTTAATTTTATTGGATTTATTCATCTCTGCTTACTTCAACACAAGACAATTAATTCTTTCAACATGTATTCTTTATCGTAACACAGCACAAATGTCTTATTCACTAGGTCCAGGGCTAGACTTGGTCAAGGACAGCTTGTTTCGATAGAGGTCTTGGCAAAATAATGCAATTGCATCCCAGACTCTTTCACAACATGTTTAAAATACAGTTCGGAATGTTAGTAGAAAAATGAAAAAATATATAATCTGACTCTCATTAACTACTGATGAATTACTTTACAATTCTCGTGGTTAGTATATTAAAATGTTGCATAATTTGGCAGCAGGTGTTTAAATCGCAAAATGGCTTCTTTTATATAAGGTGTTAGTACAAAATGACTGTGACCCTGCTAGCCTTGCAGAATACAGTCTCTTAAAAATGATCAATTTAAGCAGGCAAACTAAATCCTACTAAAATAAAATCTAAAACCCAGGCCTGCTTACAGTGGTTATTTGGGGGGTGGAGATTGGTGGTGATGATTTATGGGGGCAAAAATTTTACGAAACAACTGAGCAAGTCCCAGAGAACAGAGGAGGCCTTTTAATCAGTCTGCCTCGGCACTCGGCCACCCCTGTGGACAACTCTGATCCGCTTCTGGGGGTGATAACCCAACTCAATCCCACACCTGCCCCCCCCCCCCCCCCCACAACCCCCAAAAGGGAAAATTGGTTTTGATGGGGTGCTTTCTATAGAAGGAGGTCTGTCGAGTCGGACTACTTCTACCTCCACCTTTAGTAGAGAAAATCTGGGCCATTATATTGTGCCACAGGGCCACTGTTAATGTAACATACTGAATTATGTTAGAGAAACTACAGAATGTAAAAGAAAATTAATCCAGCAAAAATACAAATAAATACAATAAGCTGTCAACATAATTCTATATACTGGTGACTAGGAATACTATGATAAAATCATACACTCACACACCAATACAAGAATAAGTTACTGAACGATGAAGTCAAAAGTCAAGGATCGGGAATAAGAGGGCGCAGAATGAATGTCATTAATAAAAGAAGCAAAAGTGATATAAAGAGTAACTTTTCCACATGGCAGGTAGTTGGAGTCTGGAATCCACTTTGGAGGCAGGTTCAATTGAAGCATTCATAAGGGAATTAGACTGTTATCTGAAAAGGAAGAATGTTCAGAGTTATGGAAGAAGGCAGGGAAGTGGAACTAGGTGAATTGTCCAAATGGAGAGCCAATGCAGACATAATGGCTGTCTCCTGCACTGTGACCATTCTGTGATCATAAATCAAGAGGTATCGAGATCAGAGATTTGACTAAATCATGGAGAACTAGGAGGCAATTTTGTTCAGGACTAGTATTGAGAGGGGTGGTGAAGACCAGAACTGAACAGAAGTCATGAAGTTTATCCCAAGAAAGGTCTTAAACATGAAAAAGGCCTTTGCAACCACAAGGCCAACTGCAAAGCTGCCCAAAGGGAAAGCAACAGTTCCAGCTGCTACAGTGGGAACTGACTGTAGAACTATGATTGGAGGACATGAAGGCACGGAAAAGACAGCTGCTCCTCCAATCACAAATTCTGTCTCTCTAGGTTGATGTGTTATGGTTGTGTTTGAAGCAATTGCCTGCTCCATAGTTGTTTCTCATGAACATACATCATCTTGAACGTGTTGGAAAAGTTGAACGAATGCATGAAGATAGCAGGTTTTCAATTGTACATTAGCACTTTGTTGGAGGCTGTAACTGGAGCCAGAAGGAGAAAAAAAAAACTTTCCCAAGGAAAGCACTCTACCTTGGCATTGATGACTATCCAATTGATTGGAAGTGATTAGCATACCACATCAGGGAGATAGAAAAAGTGGAAGAGGGAGAATCAGAGTTTGATGGGACCAAAAGCAAAGAACGCCCCAACAGAAGAGTGAGAGACCAACTGAGAAAGACACACGCATGTGCGCACAGAAATCACAGAAAAATACAGTGCAGAAAAAGCCGTTCGGCCCATCGAGTCTGTATCGCCGCATGAAAGGCACCTCATCTGCCATTTCTAATCCCATTTGCCAGCACTTGCATTCCATACCCGCACATGGACCAAACCAATAGTTGAAGAGATCCACACACAGGAGTGAAGGAGACATAAAAAGAAATTGAGAAAACAGAATGACCAGGAGAGAGATGTACAAATGGAGAGAGTGAGAAGTAAGGAAAGATAAAGGAGAACTACACCAGGCTAGGACAAGAACTCTGTGTAGAACAAAACATTCTGTAAAGCTGGATCCCTTCATTAATAGATTCTTCGGGAAACAAAGTTATTATTTAAAAATATTAGTGTTGTGCTTGAAAGAATACTAAACCGGGATACAATGGCAGAGTGAGCTTATTTTATTTGGATTTGCAGCTTCCTGTCTCCCCTCACCAGAGTGTCAGTGAACTATTCAGTCACACAAGTAAACTTAATATTTTGTTCATATATCATTCAAACTTTAACTACAAATAAGGGTTGTGCTTTAAAGTTCACACTACGAATGAAACTTTTTCATACATTGGATTGGAAATTAGAAATATAAAAATGTTGATGTGAAATTTTTAAAAATCTGTTTGTCCGTTCACAAAATTACTTAAATAAACAAAACAGACTTTAACGTGCACGGGGAATGGATGATGTCAGTTACCTCAGAGGTCCACATTTTCAACCAATCAAAGCTCCTGCGGTGTTGAGGCTCTTGAGATCTTGCAGGAGGTGCAGGAATCTAGTAAGTAGGGTTGAGGGAATTGTTGTGAATCACTGGGATGCTGAGACCGGAGTGATGGCAGGCTGCAGATAGCAATTACCCACGGGTTTGACCATTTTTATCTGTTGTGTGGGAGTGGAAGTGGCAGCGAACAAATTTTAGTGCCATTTTACTGTTTTCATCTATGCAAGTTAATTGTAGGGATGTTGTGCAAGGCTGAAGGTTTGCCTAGGAAGAGTATCTAAATACTCATGCACTGGCCCTGAACACAACATTCAAAGTTCTGAAGAATCAGACCAACCTTGAGGCTAGACGCAAGAGGGAAACTTGTCGAGCAATAATATGGAGAAGCGTAGGGACAGACTTGTAGTCTGTCCCTCCCTGTGCGTGAGGAAGGATGGATTAGGAGAAGTAAGAAGCTTTCCACATCCCCAAGATAATTATGTGCAGCCCTAGAGTAGATCTGTGGGGAAACTTGAGTATTCTATTGATTCCCAATGTGATGCATAAAAATAAGCCGGAAAATTCAGAATTTAAAATGTGTAACCAATGAAGACGTCTATTAAGTGAACAACAATTGAATATTCTATCTGCATCTATTCTTCTTGCACAATTTGTTTCTACTGTTTTAAATTAATATATTATTGCCCGAATTACACATTTAACATGATTTACAGCTGGCACTGAGATTTGGGATCCAGAAGCAAACTATTAAAATTTGCAGATGACACCAAATGAAGGCTAATGAGGCAAACTAACATAACAAATATAAGAAAAGATTAATCCAAAAGCGAGTTCTGATGAAAGGTTCTCAAGCTGAAATAGTAACATTGTTTCTCTCGACAGATGCTGCCTGATCTTCTGAGTATTTCTAGTACTTTTTGTTTATGTTGTACAAGAAAACATTGACAGACTTGTAGAATAGGTTTGTAAATGACAAATTTCACTATGGATAGGTGCGAGATGGTTCATTTTGTTAGATGGAATAAAGAGGCCAGCTATATCTTGGAAAATAGGAGTCTAATGGGGTGGAGGTGCAAAGTGATGTGGGGTAAAAATTCTTAAATTATTAAATGTAGCAGCATGGATTAATAAGCCAAGTGCAAGTAAAATATGGGTTCATTTTGGGAGAAATAGACTTCAAAAGCAGAAAAGTTATTTTATTTTAAATTCGAACAGAACCTTGTTGGACCACACTTAACGTACTCGATGCAGTCTGACCTCCATGAGACATTGAGGCACTGGAGAAAGTGCAAAAAGGATGATACCAAAACTGAGACTGTACAATTATGATGGAAGATTGAGCAGGCTAATGCTCCTTTCTAGATCTTTTCATTGAGAAGTGATCTGACAGATGCTTTTTGAATTATGAGGGGGTTCAAATAGGATCAATATAGAGAAGATGTTTCCACTATTTGGGAAGTCTAAAACTAGAGCCATCAATATATACCAATAAATTCAATGAGAAAGTTCTTTAATCAGCAAATGGTGACAATGTGAGTTTTATTATCACATAATGGTTGAGGCAAATACCGAAAGAAAAACTGGATAAATACATGAGGGTATAGAAATAAACAGTTACGTTAGTAAAGGTAGGAGGAGACTAGTTTGATGCAGGAAGATCAACATAGACTTGTTGGGGCGGCTGACCTTTTTCTGTGCTATCTAATTCTGTATAAGTTATCTCCAACTTAATACTTTTACAATAACTAACTTATAGATTAAAAAGCATGAAAAACAATTTAAATTCAGACAGTAACTCTTAATAAAATTAAACTAAACAAGTGCAAGACATTCATGCAATGGAATCAGTAATGTTCGTAGAATAATCTCTACATTTGTTTACTAACAGTAATTATGCCCCCCTCAGTTCTTGTACCATCCTTCTTTTGCACTTCCTCCAGTGTTAGGAAACAAAGGTAGTATTTATATTTGTATTGATAAACACTAGAAATCAAGTAAAGTTATAAGCATGTTTAATTTAATATTTCTGTGCCTGGATGGGTAAAACCTATAGTTAAATTCATGTTGGACAAATGTGTTAGTATGTGTGGCAAACCACTGTTGCACCTCTATTAGGTGATGTATGGTAGGACCTGTACTATAGGTTCGTTAATCGTCCCTTCCTGCTGGCTCCGCCCAGTAGGCAGAGTATAAATGTGTGTCCTCCATGCTGCAGTCATTTTGCCAGCTGCTGTGGGAGGCCACACATCTTCGAGCAATAAAGCCTCAGTTGTACCCAACTCGAGTCTTTGTGCAATTGATCATGCATCAATTTATTGCTCTAAGATTTTCAAAAGGTGGACCTCCATATGAAACCGGATCGCCTGCAGCTGGACCCGCATTCAAGCGACGCCAAAAAGGACTTTCAACACTGGCTAGCTTGCTTCGAGGCGTACATCAACTCTGCGTCCACCCCTGTCTTGGAGGCTGAAAAGATACAGATCTTTTACTCAAGGTTGAGCTCCAGCATCTTTCCACTAATCCAGGACGTGCCGATCTACACCGAAGCCATGACGCTTCTCAAGGAGAATTACGCTCAGAAGACGAACACGCTCTTCGCCAGGCACATTGTGGTATTATAGATATTACGGTACCTGATAGGCTAAAGCACCATTGGTGGAAACTGTATGCTTTCTATTGGTTAGAATGTATGATAGCTCCGACCTGCTAGGTGGGGTATACGAACCCGTGCCACCCCTGCAGCCTTCATTCTGTACCTGAGCTGCTGGGGGAAACATCTAGCTTATTAAAGCCTTCAGTTGGACTACAACCTCGCTTTAGTGGTCATTGATCGTGCATCACAAGTACTCTCCATTCGCTCTCAACTCCCTGGTGAGTCCATAGAGAACTCCGTCGAGAAAGAGGCCCAAGCTATCGTTGAAGCTGCGCGGCATTGGAGGCATTACCTGGCCGGCAGGAGATTCACTCTCCTCATTGACCAACGGTCGGTAGTCTTCATGTTCAATAGCACACAGCGGGGCAAGATCAAGAATGATAAAATCTGGTGGAGGATCAAGCTCTCCACCTACAATTACAAGATTTTGTATCGCCCCTGTAAGCTCAATGAGCCCCCAGACGCCCTATCCCGAGGTACATGTGCCAGCACACAAGTAGACCGACTCCGGACGCCTTTGTCACCCGGGAGTCACACGGTTGTACCATTTCATAAAGGCCCGCAATCTGCCCTACTTCGTCGAGGAAGTACGGATAATCACCAGGGACTGCCAGGTCTATGCGGAGTGTAAGCCGCCCTTCTACCGGCCGGACTGTGCGCGCCTGGTGAAGGCCTCCCGCCTCTTTGAATGCCTCAGCGTGGATTTCAAAGGGCCCCTCCCCTCCACCGACCATAACACGGATTTTCTCAGTGTGGTCAATGAGTACTCAAGATTCCCCTTTGCCATCCCATGCCCTGATATGACGTCTGCCAACGTCCTCAAAGCCCTCAACACAATCTTCGCTCTGTTCGGTTTCCCCGCCTACATCCACAGTGACAGGGGATCCTTCTTTCATGAGTGATGCGCTGCGTCAGTTCCTGCTCAGCAGGGGTATAGCCTCCAGCAGAACGACAAGCTACAACCCCCGGGGGAACGGACAGGTAGAGAGGGAGAACGGGACGGTATGGAGGGCCGGCCAACTGGCCCTACGGTCCAGGAACCTCCCGGCCTCCCGCTGGCAGGAGGTCCTCCCTGATGCACTACACTCCATTCGGTCACTACTGTGCACCGCCACTAACAACACACCCCATGAACGTCTTTTTTGCCTTCCCCAGGAAGTCCACATCCGGGGTGTCGCTCCCGACTTGGCTCGCAGCTCCAGGACCCGTCCTGCTTCGCAGGCACGTGCGACTCCACAAGGCGGACCTGTTGGTGGAAAGGGTGCAATTGCTCCTTGTAAACCTCCAGTATGCCTACGTGGTGTACCCCGACGGCCGCCAGGATACTGTCTCCCTCAGGGACCTGGCACCAGCAGGTTCCACACACACACTCACCCGGCCCGGCGCCAATCTACCCTCCCCCATCGCTCCCAGCAGCAACCCCCCTCTGGATCATCCGTCCTTTCCCTGCCCACGCCCGAGGATGAAGAGGATTTCGGCACACTCCCGGAGGCACCGGACATCAGACCACCATCGGCATCTCCGCTACCACTACGTCGCTCACAGCAGCACATCAAGGCCCCGGACCGGTTAAACCTCTAACTGGTCCACTGGACTTGAAAAGACATTTTTTTTTCTCCCTCTGTCAAGGGTTGTAAATGTAAATGTAAAAAGAAAACAATTTGTTGTACATAGTTCTCCACCACCCCCACCGGACTCCATTTTAATGGGGTGAATGTGGTAAATCACTGTTGCACCTCTATTAGGTGATGTATGGTAGGACCTGTCCTACAGGTTTGTTAGTAGCCCCTGCCTACTGGCTCCACCCAGTAGGTGGAGTATAAATATGTGTGTCGTCCTTGCTACAGCCATTTTTCCAGCTGCTGTGGGAGGCTACACATCTTAGAGCAATAAAGCCTCAGTTGTACCCAACTCGAGTCTTTGTGCAATTGATCGTGCATCAGTATGTGGGGTTGGTTAAGTTTCAACTGTGTTTCTATTGTACTTAGGGCTACGGTGTGAAGAATAAATAAAACTCATAAGCATGTGGGTGTTGCTTAGCAACTGCGGCCTTGTAAGGTAGAGAAACTTTTAAGCTTTAGTCTGCTAATTTGATTGCAGTTGGAGGTAAGTTATAAGAGAGAAGGCAGTTCTCACAGCTCTAATAGAAGCAGTTGGTTTAGAAAGCTAGAGAGGGAACATTTCAGCTTTTCTGGAAGAAAAACAACACTATGGAGTAATGGTTTTAAAAAGATGCTGAAACAGGCTGGTTAAGGAAACTAGAGAAATGAAGAGAAGTGTCTAAAAACTCTGGAGTTAAGTGAACAGAGTGCAAGGTATGGTTCAGAAGAATTCAGGGAAGATTAAACTAAGTGTTCTGAGTTAAGGAGACATTTGCAGTAACCAGATTTAAAGTGGGACAGCAGCCTCTAGGGTAAATCGAATGTCTGATACCATTTTAATACAGTCTGGGAATCAAAAGTCAAATCAATTGTGAGCAGTTTGCACAGCACTCGAGACCAAGAAATCCTAAAGGGGTTGGTGTTTTTGTGAGGGCCCCAAAGAGTCCAACACGAGTTTGTGAGTCAAACAAACTTAACTTTATTTACAATAATATTTGCAGACCCAGTAGTTCACTACTGGTTCTCTCTCTAAGCCGATTCCTAACTGGCCGATTCTATTTATACAACAGAAAAGATTAATGATTGCCCTGCCCCCTTATTGAGGGAACTCTTACTCCCCCAAGATCGATGGAGTAACTAGCCTGTGGATCAAGTCTATGTCAGGTGTATTAGGCTGCACCCACTTTTTAGTTTTTAAACCAATCTTTTCTTGAAGTTTGATTTGCACTTCAGCCCCATGCTCATGATCTATGGGTACCTGGTGTGGAGAGGGGCGAGAAAGGAGGAGGACCGCTTCATGCACCTGCGTCTGGGCCTGGCAAAACTCACCATTATCAGGTCAAGGCAGCGAGCGACTGAGGGGTTTGTGCGGCCAGACTATCTGCCCCTCTTCCGCGGGGTCTTACTTCCTTGCCCGTGGCCAACCTCCACCCCAGTGACTTCCCTTTCTTCTCGTCTGCCGACCACATCCAGGGCCTTCTGTTCTGCCATGGTGAGGGGCCGCAGATCTGGCCTTCCCGCTCCCGGCGGCTGTGGGTAGCCTTCTCCAGGGGGGTAGAACAGAAAACGACAGTGATAGACCGTCCGATGCATTCAGCCCAGGGATGGGTAGCTGGTGGCCTCTGACCAGGGCATCCAGCCATGGAGGCCGGTATAGGTGTGGGCATGTGGTGCAGGGTCGCTCTCCTAGTCGGGTGGGGTGGGTCACGGGTGTGTGGGACGGGGGGGTTGGTGCCAGATGCACAGTACTGCCTATTCACCCAGGCAGCCCTGAGGATGTTGTACAGTTTCTTGTTGCACTGCAGGCCGGTCCGGATGGTGTTGCTCGTGGCACTGACGACCTCTGCCACCTGCGCCCAGGTACGATGAAAGGTGGCGGCTGGCAGCCTCCATCCCGGGCCGGGGGCCTGCCTCTCTTCCACCGCGTCCAGAAGGGTCTCAAAGCTCATCATTGGTGAACTGTGGTGCCGCGGGTCCCCCCCGACTGCATCAGTGGTTCCGAAGTGGAGATGGTCGATAGTTTTAAGTTCTTGACGTTCACTACCACCGACGGTCTGTCCTGGTCCACTCGCGTTAATGCAACAGTCAAGAAAGCCCAACAACGTCTCTACTTCCTACGGAAGCTAAAGAAATTCGGCATGTCTGCAACAACTCTCTCAAACCTCTACAGATGTGCCATAGAGAGTATCCTATCCGGCTGAATCACAGCCTGGTATGGCAACAGCTCGGCCCAAGATCGCAAGAAACTGCAAAGTGTGATGAACTCAGCCCAACGCATCACGCAAGCTTGCCACCCACATATTGATTCTGTCTACACCTCCCGCTGCCTCAGGAAGGCAGACAGCATTATCAGAGACTCCTCCCACCGGGCATTGCCTTCTTCCAGACCCTTCCTTCAGGCAGATGATACAGAAGTCTGAAGACCTGAACATCCAGACATAGAAGCAGCTTCTTCCCCATAGCTACTAGACTTCTCAACAAGTCTCTTTCGGACTGATCTGTTCCCAGTAAGAACACTATTCACAACGTCCTATGCTGCTCTTGCTCATGTATTTAACATAGAACATAGAAAATACAGCACAGAACAGGCCCTTCGGCCCACGATGTTGTGCCGAACCTTTGTCCTAGATTAATCATAGATGATCATTGAATTTACAGTGCAGAAGGAGGCCATTCGGCCCCCTGAGTCTGCACCGGCTCTTGGAAAGAGCACCCCACC
Organism: Scyliorhinus torazame; assembly: GCF_047496885.1. NCBI lineage: Eukaryota > Metazoa > Chordata > Chondrichthyes > Carcharhiniformes > Scyliorhinidae > Scyliorhinus > Scyliorhinus torazame. The sequence continues at coordinate 170,257,871 of NC_092712.1, read as the reverse complement.
CAAACTCAACACCTCCACCCAACACCAAGGGCAATTTATCATGGCCAATCCACCTACCCTACACATCTTTGGACTGTGGGACGAAACCGGAGCACCCGGAGGAAACCCATGCAGACACTGGGAGGATGTGCAGACTCCGCACAGACAGTGACCCAAGCCGGAATCGAACCTGGGACCCTGGAGCTGTGAAGCAATTGTGCTATCCACAATGCTACCGTGCTGCCCTTAAGAACAAATAAATCTACACTATATCATTTTACCGTAATCCATGTACCTATCCAATAGCTGCTTGAAGGTCCCTAATGTTTCCGACTCAACTACTTCCACAGGCAGTGCATTCCATGCCCCCACTACTCTCTGGGTAAAGAACCTACCTCTGATATCCCTCCTATATCTTCCACCTTTCACCTTAAATTTATGTCCCCTTGTAATGGTTTGTTCCACCCGGGGAAAAAGTCTCTGACTGTCTACTCTATCTATTCCCTTGATCATCTTATAAACCTCTCAAGTCACCCCTCATCCTTCTCCGTTCTAATGTGAAAAGGCCTAGTACCCTCAACCTTTCCTCGTAAGACCTACTCTCCATTCCAGGCGACATCCTGGTTAATCTCCTTTGCACCTTTTCCAAAGCTTCCACATCCTTCCTAAAATGAGGTGACCAGAACTGTACACAGTACTCCAAATGTGGCCTTACCAAAGTTTTGTACAGCTGCATCATCACCTCACGGCTCTTAAATTCAATCCCTCTGTTAATGAACGCGAGCACACCATAGGCCGTCTTCACAGCTCTATCCACTTGAGTGGATTTGTTTTATTTGGCCTTGTCCACACTGTAACCAATCACTGTCGATGCACCAAAATGTACTCTGTCGATTATTTTTTTTTTTTGTCTACTGTGTACGTTCCCTTGGCCGCAGAAAAATACTTTTCACTTTACTTTGATACATGTGACAATAAATCAAATCAAATCTGGGCGGATCTCGAATAACGACGAGTCAGAATACAGGAGGGAGATAAGACAACCTAGTGGAGTGGTGCAGCGCCAACAATCTATCCCTCAATGCCAGCAAAACTAAAGAGCTGGTCATTGACTTCAGCAAGCAAAGTACTGTGCACACCCCTGTCAGCATCAACGGGGCTGAGATGGTTAGCAGTTTCAAATTCCTAGGGGTAGACATCTCAAAAAAATCTGTCCTGGTCCACCCACGTTGACGCTACCACCAAGAAAGCACAACAGCGCCTATACTTCCTCCGGAAACTAAGGAAATTTGGCATGTCCACAATAACTCACCAACTTGGAAAGCATCCTATCTGTCTGCATCACAGCTTGGTATGGCAACTGCTCGGCCCAAGATCGCAAGAAACCTCAGAGTTGTGGACACAGCCCTGTTCATCTCACAAACCTGCCTCCCATCCATTGACTCCATCTACACCTCCAGCTGCCTGGGGAAAGCGGGCAGCATAATCAAAGACCCCTCCCACCTGGCACTCTCACTCTTCCAACTTCTTCCATCAGATAGGATATACAAAAGTCTAGAACACGCACAAACAGACTCAAAAACAGCTTCTTCCCCGCTGTTACCAGAGTCCTAAACGACCCTCTTATGGACTGACTTCATTAACACTGCCTGTATTCTTCACCCGATGCCGGTGTTATGTAGTTACATTGTGTACCTTGTATTGCCCTATTATGTATTTTCTTTTATTTCTTTTTCTTTTCATGTCCTTAATAATCTGTTGAGCTGCTCGCAGAAAAATACTTTTCACTGTACCTCGGTGCACGTGACAATAGACAAATCCAATCCAATCGCAAACCTGGTGAACACGCACCTTTTTCTCCTTGGAATCATTCCACGTGGAGCTGGTGCTAGCCCCTTAACAGTTGCTAAATTGTTCCAGGCGCGGCACCAGTTTTGCTGTTGTGGAAGTCCACAAATTCTGCCTCGGCGACTCCAGAATGGAGAATCCTTCGTAATGCTGCCTCACGGCGCCGAGGTCCCAGGTTCGATCCCAGCTCTGGGTCACTGTCCGTGGAGGAACGGAGAATCCTGCCGAGTCTTTTGAGCCAAGGTTCCATTCTGGGATCTTCCCATACAGTTATTTCCCAACTGGGATTGTGACACTAGTGCTTCTGAATCCTGTTTTGTGGAGACTATACTGTCCACAGTACTCTAAGTATGGTCTAACCAAAGTTTTAAACAAGTTTAAATATGATTAAGAATGAGTTGCTTTGGTTATGAAAGTATTTGCATGCTTTATCTGTGTCGTGAGTAAACAGAACAGTCTAATTCTGATAAATGTATAGAACATAGTCATTTAAATTGTCATTTCTGTACATTAAATACGTTTTGCACTTATTTCAGGTTCTTGTGAAAACATGGACCATCCAGACTAGTAAGTATTGTGCCGTTGCCTACCTTCCTAATAATACTGAAAAATCTTATGGAGGCAGAGAACACTCAGGAAAGAAAATTCACAGCGGTAACCACCGTGAAAGAGTTGGAAATAAATAAATTAGAAAAGATTAGTAAAACTTCAAGCATGGTTATGCATTGCTTCAAGGAGCAGTTCAGCAAGGTGAAGTAAAACACTGAAGAAGTGAAGCAACTTGAGAATAAGCAGTAAATTATAAGCATAACTATAGATTTTAATTTTTACAAATGTTGTGATTAACGCTGCACAGAAACTGTTATGTTTATATATGTTGCTTGTATGTATGTGTGCTAAGGGCAGCACGGTAACAGAGTGGTTAGCATTGTTGCTTCACGGCTCCAGAGTCCCAGGTTCGCTTCCCAGCTTGGGTCACTGACTGTGTGGAGTCTGCACGTTCGCCCTGTGTCTGCGTGGGTTTCCCATCAGAAGTCCCGAAAGACATGCTGTTAGGTAATTTGGACATTCTGAATTCTCCCTTTGTGTACCCAAACAGGGGCCGGAATGTGCCGACTCGGGCTTTTCACAGTAACTTCATTGCAGTGTTAATATAAGCCTACTTGTGACGATAAAGATTATTATTATGTAGTGGAAAAATCAAAAGGGATTAATTGGAATAACAGCACAGCAGGCCGTTCTACATGGATGGGTGACCAGTTTTGTCAATCGTGAAACTGATAGTGCGAAACACTTCCTCACTATCAACCCGCCCTGTTTTCATCCTTGTATTTTAGGATGAAGATTGAGCAAGCTCTACCAGACTCTGATGATCCTCTCCATCAGATTATCGCGCAGCTGGTGAAGGTGAAAATTACCCCATATATTTGCACTCCTAAAACTCTTCCACTCTGTTCGTCCACTCTACCAAGAAATGTATCATCCACAGTTTACTTCCTTTCACTGTTCTATTCCCCAAAATGTTCTTGTTCTTGATTCTCTGTGTTTTCACATTCATGCCTGTGTTATCATGTAGTCTCCTGAATTGTTCCTTCTAGTTTGCCCTGGTACCATGGTAATAGTAATAATCTTTGAGATCATTGCTCTTTATCCTTAATGTATTGGGAAACAAAAGTGGTTCCATCACAGATGCCTCAGTCATATCATCTTTTTCTGTTGTCTCCTTCAAACTTTAGTATTCGGGGTTGTATACATTTGGGTCTGGTGACTTTCCAACATTTAAGTTTGAGTAACTCTTTTCAATAGATTCCTTTTGGATATTTACCTCCAAAAATGCATGGCTCTTGCACATCCTCATAAAATATTCCTGCAGTCCTCACTTTCACCTTCCTCTGTAAATAATTAGGCAACATACTTAGTATCTCTGTCATTCCCATGTGCTTTAATATAGATCTTCTCCTTTCCCTCTACATGTACCCACATGCCTCTTCAACTTTATTTTGTTTAGAAAAGTCCTTGTATTTTTTTTAGTTGTCTGGCAGTCTTTTATCATGTTCCCTCTTGCCTTCATAATTTTAATTTACATTTTGTCATAATATATACCAGTATATCATGGTGCAGACACACACACACTGATGGACACACAGCAAGACCAATCAACACACACAACACTGCAGCCAATCACCAGTTAGAGCACACTCACTATATAGACAGAGGGCATCAGAGTTCCCGCTCATTCAGGATGCAGCCTCTCAGAAGGACAGAGCTTACAGCACAGATCTTCACCATGTGCTGAGTGCATAGACTGGTTAGGACAGGCCTAGGTCTTTAGTTTAATCTAACATCGTGTTAACCCACAGTGAAAGTATGTTCAACAGTTTCTAACTTAATAAAATAGTGTTGCACTATTTTAAGTGTTGGTGGCCTGTATGTGTTCCACGGATCCAGAGCACCCAACACATCACATTTTTTTCTATTGTTACACCTTTCATAGTTCTCTTCTGTGAAATATCCACCCTCCACCATGTTCCTTATATGCCTTGCTTAGAACACTCATTTTTCCATCAATATCTCTATTTGCCAATGGAACTTTAGTGCATCATTTACTCCTATTCAGAATGTACAAAACTTGAATGATATCTTTCATTATTGGGTCTGGCATTATTTTTCTAACTTGTTAGACCCCTCCCTTGCTTCATTTCTTTGATATTAGTTAATATCCAGTCGATTAATTTATGCTCGGCTCATCATTTTCTTCTTCTTCGCCTATTTGCACTGTGAATCAAGTTAGATTATTTTGCAAAAGTTCGACTCTCTTCAGGACGCTTAACTATTATGCTTCATTTACTCAGAGGCATATCTAACTTACATTTCAGCCTCAACAATGCCCGTTCTTCCCGTGTCTGCGTGGGTTTCCTCCGGGTGCTCCGATTTCCTCCCACAGTCCAAAGATGTGCAGGTTAGGATTGACCATGCTAAATTGCCCCGTAGTGTCCAAAAAGGTTAGATAATAATAATTCCTTATTGTCAGAAGTAGACTTCAATGAAGTTACTGTGAAAAGCCCCTAGTCGCCACATTCCGGGGAGGCCGGTACGGGAATTGAACCCGCACTGCTGACCTTGTTCTGCATTACAAGCCAGCTGTTTAGCCCACTGTGCTAAACCAGCCCCAGTAGGGTTACGGGTGTGGACTTAAGTGGGGTGCTAATTCCAAGGGCCGGTGCAGATTCGATGGGCCGAATGGCTTCCTTCTGCACTGTAAATTCTATGCGCGCATATCAGAAGAGCAAATCCTTGATTTACCTCCACTTCAGCTTCAGCTGGGCGGGTTGAAAGAGAAATCAGCCATTATCTTTTTTAATTTATTCTTGAATGTGGGCACATTGACAAGTATTCATTGCCATCCCTAGTTTCCCAGAGAAGGTGGTAAGGTAGAAATTTAATACAACTCAAACCAGAGCTTACAACGATGGCGCGTTTCCTCCCCTAAAAGGAGATTTGGAAGTTAGAAAAAAAATGGCAGACCCAATTCTAGTGTTGATCACCCTGGGTAACACAACTGCAACTGGATGCAGTTGTACTTGAAAGTAGACTCCAAACTTCGGTGTTAGTTAATTACACTTTATTGAACTTGTTTAGCAGTGCACACAGTTCACTGTGGGTTTGACAGTCTACTAATCTAAGCATGCTAACTAAACCAGACTAGCTCTGAGCCACGTGTAGAAGGTGCTAACTGATGTATACATCCTGACTGTCACTCCAGTTGCCACCAGTGGAAAGAGGCAGAGTGTTGATGCCTTGTGTGTTTTATAGTGGGAGACCACCTTCTGGTGTGCTGCCTGGTGATTGGTTGTGTTCTGTCCTGTGTGTTGATTGGCTGTACTGGGTGTCTGTCACTGCCTGTCTGTATCTCATTATGTGCATGACATGACATCTCCCCTTTTAAAAAATAGAAAAATAAAAATGTTGGTTGCTTGGAGCAAATGTGACTGTATTTACATGTAGAACTATTTACATTAAATGGCGAGTGGATGAATATATACATAAGAGGTGTCAGCGTGCGGATGCAGAACTAAATTTACAAGATAAATAACTAAGTCCAATCTTTGGGGCTTGCGCCTGATCCTTGTCAACCGCCTGAGAAGTGGTGGTGGGGACGACGGCGCCTTGACAGGTGGGATTGTTGCCAGGTTGGTGGCCTCGTGGTGAGAGGTGTCCGAAGGAGGCACGACAACATATGGAAAAGTAGGATCTGGTGGTGGGCAGGCAACGTTGCGCAGTGACCTTCTGTTGCGCCTGACAATGGAGCCATCAGCCATATGAACCACAAACGATCTGGGAGCAGCTTGTCGAACAACACCCGTGACCAGCCTCCATCAGGTAGCTTGATCCGAACCGCATGTTCCAGAGATAGCACAGGCAAATCGGTAGCATGAGCATCGTACGTCAGCTTTTGCCGGTTCCTGAGGTGCTGCACCTTTTGCAGCACTGGGAGGTGATCCAGGTCTGGTAAGTGTATGGCCGGAACAATTGTCCGCAGGTCTCTGAGGAGTTGAGCCAGAGACATACCGGTGGACAGAGGGGTTGCCCTGTATGCCAACAGCACAAGGTTGAACTCAGAAGCAGAGTCCGCAGCCTTGCAGAGCAGTGCTTCACTATATGGACCCCTTTCTCAACCTTCCCGTTGGATTGCGGGTAGTGTGGGCTTGAGGGAATGTGGTTGAATTGGTACGACTTGGCGAAATTGGAGCACTCTTGGCTGTGGAAGCAGGGACCATTGTCACTCATGACAGTGAGTGGAATACCATGCCTGGCAAATGTCTCCTTGCAGGCCTTGATAACTGTCCTTGATGTGAGGTCTGACAGCTTCACAACTTCTGGGTAATTTGAGAAGTAATCTATGATGAACACATAGTCACGCCCATTGGCGTGAAAAAGGTCGATTCCCACATTGGACCACGGCGAGGTCATGATCCCGTGTTGCTGGAGTGTTTCTTTTGCCTGAACAGGCTGGAAACTCTGGCAGGTCGCAAAATTGAGGACCATGTTGGATATGTCCTGGTTGATTCCAGGCCAATAGACAGCCTGCCGGGCTCTGCGCCTACACTATTCGACACCTAGGTGTCCCTCGTGGATTTGTTTAAGCACTAAGCTCTGCAGACTGAGGAATAATGATACGATCTAGCTTGAGGATCCCCTCGACGACTGTCAGGTCGTCCTTCACATTAAAGAACTGAGGGCATTGCCCTTTTTTTAAAAAAATTTTTTATTAAAGGTTTTCATAAAATATCAATAACAAAATGGGAAAGAAAAAAGAACCCAACAGGGTTAAGTACAAAACACAATCTAAAAAAGCAAACCCCTCCCCCCCCGCCCCCTGTACATAAATAATAAATTAACATTAACACCCCGACTTAACACAACAGGTGTATACACCCCCTCAGACCCTCTAGTGTAGATAACACAAACAAAAATAAAGTAAACCCCCCCCCCCCCCCCCCCCCCCCCCCCCCCCGAGCTGCTGCTGCCATTGACCAATGTCTATCGTTCTGCCAGAAAGTCTAAGAACGGTTGCCACCGCCTAAAGAACCCTTGTACCGACCCTCTCAAGGCAAATTTCACCTTCTCCAATTTAATGGACCCTGCCATATCGCTGATCCAGGATTCCACGCTTGGGGGCCTCGCATCTTTCCACTGAAGGGGGGGGCCGGGCCGGGGAAGCGAGGATCTCCCTGGCTGCGTCCCGCTTCCGAAGCTGATGCACCAGCATCCGGCTTGCCTTACATAGAACATAGAACATAGAACAATACAGCGCAGTACAGGCCCTTCGGCCCACGATGTTGCACCGAAACAAAAGCCATCTAACCTACACTATGCCATTATCATCCATATGTTTATCTTTTCCCCATACTCGTAGACCGCCCCCTGGGCCTTCCTCCACTGCACCTCCGCCTTCCTGGTGGTCACCAGGTCGAATTCGGCCTGGAGGCAGCGCCTCTTCCTCAACAATCCTTCCTCAGGCTCTTCCGCATACCTCCTGTCTACCCTCACCATCTTCCCCACCAGCCTCTCCCTCTCCCTCCGCTCCTTGTGCCTAATGGAGATCAGCTCTCCCCTCACCACCGCCTTCAGTGCCTCCCATACCATCCCCACTCGGACCTCCCCATTGTCATTGGTCTCCAAGTACCTCTCTATACTTCCTCGGACCCGCTCGCTCACCTCCTCATCCGCCAACAGCCCCACCCAATGTCCACCCAATGCGGGGCGTGGTCCGAAATGGCTATTGCCGAATACTCTCTATCCTCTACTCTCGCTATCAGCGCCCTACTCAATGAAAAAGTCGATTCGAGAATAAGCCTTATGGACATGTGAGAAGAATGAAAATTACCTAGCCCCCGGCCTTGCAAATCTCCAAGGGTCCACCCCTCCCATTTGGTCCATCTATCCCCTCAACACTGTAGCCACTGCTGGCTTCCTACCCGTCCTAGACCTGGAGTGATCCAGTGCCGTATCCAACACCGTGTTAAAGTCTCCCCCCATTATCAGGCCCCCCACTTCCAAGTCTGGGATCCGACCCAACATACGCCGCATAAAACCCGCATTGTCCCAGTTCGGAGCATACACATTGACCAGTACCACCCTCTCTCCCTGCAACTTACCACTTACCATTATGCACCTACCGCCATTATCTGCCGCAATGCTCGACGCCTCGAATGACACCTTTCCCACCAAGATCGCCACCCCTCGATTTTTGGCATCTAGCCCCGAGTGAAACACCTGACCTACCCACCCTTTCCTCCGTCTTACCTGGTCTGCCACCTTCAGGTGTGTCTCCTGAAGTATAACCACATCCGCCTTGAGCCCCTTCAGGTGCGCGAACACGCGGGCCCGCTTAACCGGCCCATTCAGTCCCCTTACATTCCAGGTTATCAGCCGGATCAGGGGGCTACCCTCCCCCCTCCCCCGCCGACTAGCCATGACCCCTCCTCGGCCAGCCACGCGCCCGCACCCCACACCCGGCCCGTTCCCCACAGCGACATACTCCCGTCTCGACCCACCACCCCCCCCCCCCCCCCCCCCCACTCACTCCAGCTCCTCCTTGACCTTAGCAGCAGCAACTTGATTCCCCCCCCCCCCACCCCAGGCTAGGACCCATCCTAGCTGGTTTACTCCCCCCATTGCACTTCCACAAGTCAGCTGACTCCTGCTGACCCTGGCCACTCCCGCCTCTCCTTCGACTCCTCCCATTGTGTGGCACACCCTCCTCTTCCGCTCCCCCTCCATTCTAAGCGCGGGAAACAATCCTCGCTTCCCCGGCCCGGCCGCCCCCCCCCCCCCCCCCAGTCTTCGGCGCGGGAAAAAAGCCCGCGCTCCCCACCTACCAGGCCCTGCCACCAACCAAAACAGTGCCCACCCACCCCATCCACCCTCCCCAACCCGAAAGAGAAAAACACAGAGAAAAAGAAACCCAAAACAATGCAAAGGCCCCCCCCCCCCAAAACCAAAAATAGGCATAACATATCCATCGCAGTCCCCAATCGTCCATCCCGACCCTCAGTCGTGTCCAGCTTCTCGGCCTGAACAAAGGCCCACTCCTCCGGAGACTCAAAATAATGGTGCCGGTCCTTGTAGGTAACCCACAGTCGCGCCGGCTGCAACATGCCAAACTTCACCCCCTTCCTGTGCAGCACTGCCTTCGCTCGATTGTACCCGGCCCTCCTCTTCGCCACCTCCGCACTCCAGTCCTGGTATATCCGAACCTCCGCGTTCTCCCACCTGCTGCTCCTCTCCTTCTTGGCCCACCAGAGCACACACTCCCGATTGATGAACCGCACCAGCACCGCCCACGGAGGCTCGTTAGCCTTGGGCCTCCTCGCCAACACTCTATGGGCCCCTTCCAGCTCCAGGGGCCCCTGGAAGGACCCCGCACCCATCAGCGAGTTCAACATGGTGACCACATAGGCCCACACTTCCGGCTCCTCCAGCCCCTCCGGGAGGCCCAGAATCTGCAGATTCTTCCGCCTTGACCGATTCTCCATCTCCCCGAACTGCTCCTGCCATTTCTTGTGGAGTACCTCGTGCGCCTCCACCTTTACCGCCAGGCCTAAGATCTCGTCCTTATTGTCAGAGATCTTTTGTCGGGCCTCTCGGATCGCCAACCCCTGGGCCGTCTGTGTCTCCAGCAGCTTATCGATAGAAGCCTTAATCGGCTGTAGCAGGTCCATTTTAATCTCTCTGAGGCAGCGCTGGATACCCTCCTGTTGCTCCTCCGCCCACCACCATTTTGTCCTTCTTCCCTCCCTTCTTCAGGTCCACCACCACCTTTTTTGTCACCCCCGCTCCTAGTTAAAGTCATATACTGACGGGGAGCTGTTATTAACTCCTTCCCACACCGGGAAACGTCGATTAAATTGCCATTGGGGGCCCTGAAAATAGCCCAAAAGTCCGTTTTTGCGGGAGCCCGCCGAATGCGCGACTTAGCTCCGCATAGCCGCAACCGGAGGTCTCGAGAGGGAATCCTTTTGGCAGTGTTCGCTTCACCAATCTGCCCAAAATGTCTGTGGAAACTCCTGAAAAAGGTCTGAGAGTCCGTTCCAGATGGGAACTGCCGAATGCGCGATCTACTCCTCCATGGCTGCCACCGGAAGCCTCTTCCCCGCTTCTTCAATGACCTTGGTAGATCTTTTCACAGTTGTTCCCTCGGCTGCTAGAATTCACCTTTAATAAAGGCCCTCAAGTCAGCTTGCAGCCTTAAGCTTGCCCTTCCCCTGCCTGCAAGCTGGATGAGGCTTTGTTTATCCTGCAGTTATAGCCAAATCGTTTACTGTTTCTGCCGGGTCTGGTAACCAAGAGACATACCATTCCTGGGGGACACTGTCGGGGGAATGTTGCAGTCTTCTTCCCACACCTGGAAATGTCGAACAAATGCCATGGGGGCCCTGTAAAGAGCCCAAAAGTCCGTTCCAAGCGGGACCTACCGAACATGCGACCTAGCTCTGCATAGCCGCACCCGGAAGTCTCATTGCCCTTTTTGCCAGCCATTTGCAAGGTGGTGCATTACACGCTGCAGAAGAGGGTCTTTGGCAGTCTCTTCACGAATGCTGATCACTCTTTCATCTGAGGCCGGGAGGTTGCTGGCACACAGCTGCACCTGTGCCTCAATCTGGCGGATGAAGTCAACCTGTTCACAGGGCAAGATGATGGAGCAGGACAGGGCATCCGCAATTATCAGCTCCTTGCTCCTTGCTCGGTGTGTATACTAACACAAAATCGTGCCTTCGGAGTCGAAGGAGAATGTGCTGAAGCCTGGGCGTCATGTCATTCAAGTCCTTATGAATAATATGGACCAAGGGTCTGTGGTCAGTCTCCACTGTGAATGTAGGTAGACCGTAGACGTAGTCATGGATCTTTACAATGCCGGTTAGGAGGTCCAGGCACTCCTCTTTTTCTATTTGGGCGTACCTCTGTTCAGTAGGAGTCATGGCCCTTGACGCATAAGCAACTGGAGCCCAGGACGAGGAGTCATCCCTCTGGAGGAGCACCGCACCAATGCCATCCTTGCTTGCGTCCGTGGAGATTTGTTTCCCTGTCCGGGTCAAAAAACACTAGGACCGGAGCAGTGGTGAGCTTTGCTTTGAGCTTGAGCCACTCTGCTTGATGTGTGGGTCGCCACTTGAATGCAGTGGACGTCTTCACCAGATGCCTGAGAGCCGTGGTGTGTGAGGCCAAGTTGGGAAGTTCACCATTCCGAGGAAGCGTAGTACCGCCTTCTTGTCTTCCAGGGTCTTCATGGCATTAATGGCCTTGACCTTGTCTGAATCTGGTCGTGCACCCTGCTGGGATATCTGGTCGCTCACAAACTTGATGGTTGACATGCCAAAGGAGCACTTGGCCTTGTTCAGCTTGAGGCCGTTTGCATGGACACGTCGAAAGACTTGTTTGAGACGAGATATGTGTTTCTCGGGGGTTGTGGGCCATATGATTACATCATCTACGTAGACACGCACACCCTCCATGCCCTCCATCATCTACTCCCATGATCCTGTGGAAGATTTCAAAGGCTGGGACAATGCCGAACGGCATACGGTTATAACAGTACCTGCCAAATGGTGTGTTCCTGCTGGACTCACCCAGTTGTATCTGTCAGAAACCATGCGATGCATCTAGCTTTGTGAAGAATTTGGTCAGTTCCTCCCGCTTCGGGATCGGGTAGTGTTCCCGCACTGTGTTCTGGTTAAGATCTTTGGTATGTATGCATATACGCAACTCTCCTGAGGGCTTCCTCACACAGACCATCGTGCTGACCCAGTCAGTCGGTTCCGTCACTTTGGAGATGATGCCCTGGTCTTGGAGCTCCTGTAGCTGTGCCTTTTAAAGGTTCCTTCAGTGGAGCCGGCACCCGGCGTGGTGCATGGATTACAGGCGTGGCATCAGGCCTGAGTAGCATCTTGTAGCAGAGTGCCCATTCCATCAAACACATCCGGATATTGAGCAGGGATGTCATCAATGTCAGCCTGAAGATCCACATTGGCATAAGACATGGCATGGACTCACTGTACAAGGTTGAGTAGGTTGCATGCATGGGCAGTGAGCAGGGATGCCTTATCAGGCTTGACTATTTCGAATCGCAGTGTGACATTGATGGTCTTGTTGGAGACTAGTGCAGTTATGGCATTGCCATTATAATCGAGGAGCTGGCAGGCTGGCGGAGGAATTTTGGGTTGCTTTTTAATGCGGTCAAAATCAGCTTGAGAGATGAGATTGGCTGAAGTGGATCAGCTTGAACTGGATGCTGCATTGATTTACGTGTATGACAGCACACCATTCGTCCGCAGCATCCACATTGAGGATAGATAGGCGTCTTGCTGAATTTGAAGAGACATACTCCCATGTAGTGATGATGCCCACACGATAGGGGGACTCCAGGCAGTCGTCCTCTGGATCCGTAGAGCTACCGGGATCAGAATCCAGTAAACATTGCTGTACACATCGAACGCGCTTGCGTTGGAATTGAGATCGCTGGCCCTTGACTGTTGGTGCAGACCTGAATAAGACTGCATAATGTCCAGGCTTCCCGCCAGCCTTTTGCAGGGCATTGCTGCTTTAAGTGGGCGGTGCTGCAGTTCAGGCACTTCATGACGTTGACGTTGTTACGCTCCGTGCGTCGTCGCACATGCGCAGTGCGGTCAGCCGACATTCGCACCTGCGCAGTTTGGTTTTCGGCCACATCGTTCTCCCGTTGGTGTTGCGCATGCGTGGGGCCCTGGGGAAAGCATGCGAAATGGCCGCTTTCATCGATACTGAGGCGCTGCATCCGGGCGATGGCCTGTACACACTCTGCCTCGTGGGAGGCAAGTTTTTCGTATTCTGCCGATTTTGAAACTGGAGTACCGATTTCTCGCATGCTCATGCACTATACACGTTTCGATTACAACTGGCAGGGTCATGAGCTTAATTTTGAGGAGTTGCTCCCGCAAGGAATCGGAATGCACCCCAATCACGATCTGATCCCTGATCATTGAATCAGCGGTTGCACCATAATTGGAGGACAGCGCTAATATACGGAGATGAGTTAGAAAAGATTGGAACGGTTCATCCTTACTCTGAAGGCGTTGCTGGAAGATATAGCACTCAAAGGTCTCTTTGTTTCGACTTCACAGTGACTGTCGAACTTCTCCAAAACGGTCTTGAATTTGGTCTTGTCCTGGCCGTCGGTAAAATTAAGCGAGTTGAAAATCTGGATGGCTTGGTCCCCCGCGGTTGATGGAGCAGCGCGATTTTTCTGGCATCGGACGCATCCTCGAGGTCCGAGGCCTCAATGTAGAGCGGGAACGTTTGCTTGAAGACCCGCCAGATCCGTAGCTGTGGAGGGGCCTGGATCTTCTCCATGCCCCTGGAAGGCAATTGCTGGTCGTCACAGAATCACTCGAGGTAAACCACTTAAGAGATAATAGATTACTGGTACCATGTCGTGTTAATCACCCTGGGTAATACGGACTGCAACTGGATGCAGTTGTACTTGAAAGTACACTCAACTTCGGTGTTGGTTCAATATGCTTTATTGAACTTGTTTAGCAGTGCATACAGTTCACTGTGGGTTTGACAGTCTACTAATCTAAGCATGCTTACTATAACTAACTAGACCAGACTAGCTCTGAGCCACGTGTGGAAGGTGCTAACTGATATATACACCCTGACTGTCACTCCAGTTGTCACCAGTGGAAAGAGGCAGAGTGTTGATGCCTCGTGTGTTTTATAGTGGGAGACCACCTTCTAGTGTGCTGCCTGGTGATTGGTTGTGTTCTGTCCTGTGTGTTGATTGGCTGTACTGGGTGTCTGTCACTGCCTGTCTGTATCTCATTATGTGCATGAGTGCATATCTTAACACCAATAACGAAAGGAAACAAAATTCAGGATGAATGTCATTCAGGTTTTGTACATTCTGACTAGGGATAAATGATGCGCTAACGTTCCACTATTTTGATAAATAGAGATATTGATGGAAAAGTTAGATGCGGATCCAGTTGTTGGTGGTCTAATCCTGTTAGAATTTTGTAAGTTTGTTTGAGAACCCCCCTCACTCTTCTAAATTCCAATGAATATAATCCTAACTGACCGTCTCTCCTCATATGACAGTCCCACAGGGATCAGCCTGGTAATCCTTTGCTGCACTCCCTCCATAGCAAGAACATCTTTCCTCGGATAAGGACACCAAAACTGCGCACAATTTTCCAGGTGTGGCATCACCAATCCCCTATACAATTGAGTAAAATATCTCTATTCCTACACTCAAATCCTCTCGCTATGAAGGCCAACATGCCATTTTGCCTTCTATACTGCCTGCTGTACCTGCGCGCTTACTTCCAGTAACTGATGCATGAGGACACCAAGATCTCGCTGAGTATTCACCTCTCTCAATTTACACCCATTCAAATAATAATCTGCCTTCCTGTTTTAGCTACCGAAGCAGATAATCTCGCATTCATCCACATTATTCTGCATCTGCCATGCATATACACACATGCTCAGCCTGACCAAACCCTGTTGAAGCATCCCTGCATCCTCCTCACAGCTCACCCTCCCACCCAACTTTGTATCATCTGCAAATGTGGAGATAATACATTTAGTTCCCTTGTCCAAATCATTAATATATAATGTGAACAGTTGGTGTCCTACCACAGATCCCTGCGGTATCCCACTAGTCACTGCCTGCCAATCCGAAAAGGACCCAGTTATTTCAACTTTTTGCTTCCTGGTTGCTGACGAGCTGTATGTCCATCTCAAGACACTACTCATGCAGTCCCATGCTCTTTTTCTTTACATAGTAATCGGCTATGTGTAAACTTGTTGAAAGCTTTCTGAAAGTTTAAATAAACCCATATCCACCGGTTCCCCCTGGTCAATTCTACTAGTTATATCTTCAAATAATTCTAATAGATTTGTCAAACATGATTTTCCTTTCATAAGTCCATGCTGACTTTGTCTGATTACACCACTGCTTTCCAAATGCTGTGCTATGAAATCCTTGATAATGGACTCTAGCAACTTCCCTACTACCGATGTTAGGTTCACCGGTCTGTAGTTCCCTGTTTTTATATTAGCTATCCTCCAATCTGAAGGAACCATTCCAGAGTCCAATGAATTTTGGAAAATGACCACCAATGGGTCTACTATTACTTGAGCCACTTCCTTAAGTACTTTGGGAGGAAGATTATCAGGCCCTGGAGATTTTTCCGCCTTCAATCCCATTAATTTCCCCAAAACCATTTCTTTACTTGTACTAATTTCCGTCAGCTCCTCAGAACTTCCGGTACATTATTCATGTCTTCCTTTGTGAAGACAGAAGCAAAGTATGAATTTAGTTCCTCAGCCATTTTGTTGATCCCTATTATGAATTCCCCCATTTCTGACTGTATGGGGCCTACATTAGTTTTTATCAATCTTTTTCTCTTTACATAACTTAGAAATTTTTACAGTCAATTACTTTCAAATTGTGTTTTCCCCTTCTTAATCAATCCCTTGGTCCACCTTTGCTCAATTTTAAACTGTTCCCAATCCTCGGGTCCATGGCTTTTTCTTGCTAATTTGTATTCCTCATTTGAATCTAATACTATTTCCAATTTCCCTCGTAAGCCATGGTTTGGCCACGGTTCCCTTTCTACACTTGCACCAAATAGGAATAAACAATTTTTGGAGTTCACCTCTTCATTCCTTGAATGCCTGCCTTTGTTTGTCCACTGTCCTTCCTTTCAGTAATGTTTCCCTGTCTGTCATAACCAGCTCATGCCTCACACCCTCATATTTACCTTGCAGAATTAACTAACTCCCTATACACCTTGATAAAGGATTCTATCATATTATGGTCACATATCCCTAAGTGTTCTCACACAATTAGATTGCCAACTAATTTTTCTCATTGCATAACACTCATCTGTACTAATATCGTTCCCCAATATTGTATCAATATCTTATTTAACCAACAATGCAACTCCACCACCTTTTCCTTTCTGTCTGTTCTTCCGGAAACCTGAATAGCCATCAATGTTTAGTTCCCATCCTTGGTCACCTTGGAGCCATGTCTCTGTAATTCCAACTATATCATATCCCTTTTACATCTATCTGCTCAACTAATTCATCCTGTTTATTCTGAATGCTCCACGCGTTCTGGTACAAAACCTTAAGGCTCCTTTTAACATTCCTTGTCTTGTCCCTACTTTTATTTTACAGTGTCATTGTCTCATACAGGCCCTTGATTTCTCTGCCTATCACTTTTCTTATTCTCCTTGTCTTTTTCTCTTGTTGATTTCCCCTGATCTGATACCCTCTCCCTCGCACTATCTCTTCTGCCACATATTCATCCAATACATCCTAGTATTTCAACTCTGACTAGCATGTGGCACTAGTCATAATCCTGAGATCACTATCGTTGAGGTCCGACTTCTAAACTTTCTTCCTAACTCCCTATATTCTGCTTTCAGTACATCATCCCTTTCTTTACCTATGTCGTTGGTACCAATGTGCACCACAACCACTTGCTGTTCACCCTCCCCCTCCAGAATGTCCTGTAACCGCTCCGAGACATCCTTGACTCTAGCACCAGGGAGGCAACTGTCATAATATGCTCCCATGCACATCATGAGGTAAAAACAGGCAGCGACAGACACCCAGGTTAGCCAATCAACATACAGGACAGAACACAACCAATCACCAGACAGAACACCAGAGGGGGGCTTCCAACTATAAAACACACGAGGCATCAGCACTCCGCCTCTTTCCACTGGTGACAACTGTTGTGACAGTCGGGGTGTATATATCAGTCAGCACCTTCTACACGTGGATCAGAGCTAGCCTGGTCTAGTAAGTTACAGTTAGTACACTTAGAGTAGTGGAGTGTCAACCCACAGCCAGCTGTGTGCATTGTTACAGAAGGTCAATAAATCGTATTGAACCAACGCCTACGTTTGGTGTATGCTTTACAGTTCATCTGCATCCTGTTGCAGTCTGTGTTACCCCAGGGTGAATAACATGACATGATACCAGGAGTCTACTTCATCTAAGTAATTTACCTGGAACAATTCAGTGATGACCAACAAGTACCTTCCAGCGGCATAGAGAAGATCCAGGCCCGTCCACAGCTCTGGATCTCTGGAAATCTCGACGCCAACTGGCGGGTCTTCAAGCAGAAATTCAGTCTATACATTGAGGCCTCTGGCCTCGAGGATGTATCCGATGCCAGTCAAATTGCGCAGCTCCTATCGACTGCGGGGGACCAGGCCATCCAAATCTTCAACTCGCTCACTTTTGCCGATGGCGAGGACAAGACCAAGTTCCAGACCGTGTTAGCCAAATTCGACAGTCACTGTGAAATCGAAACGAACGAGAGCTTTGAGCGCTATGTCTTCCAGCAACGCCTTCAGGGTAAGGATGAGCCTTTCCACTCCTTTCTAACTCATCTTCGCATATTAGCGCCATCCTGCAACTACGGTGACACCGTTGATTCTCTCATCAGGGATCAGGTTGTGTTTGGGGTCCATTCCGACACCCTGCGGGAGCAGCTCCTAAAAATAAAAATCATGACCCTGCCAGTAGCCATCGAGACGTGCAAAGTGCATGAACAGGCGAAAAGTCGCTACTCCCGCCTTAAATCGGCAGAACATGATCAACTTGCCTCCCACGAGGTAGAGAGTATACAGGCCATCGCCCGAATGCGACACCTTAGCATCGATGAAGGTGGCCATTTCGCGTGCTTTTCCCGGGGTCCCATGCATGCGCACCACAGACGGGAGAACAAAGCGGCCGAAGACCACATTGCGCAGGTACGAGTGGCGGCTGACCGCACTGCGCATGTGCGACGACGCACGGAGCGTTACGACGTCAACGGCATGACGTGCCCGAACTGCAGCACCGCCCACTTAAAGCGGCAATGCCCTGCAAGAGGCAGGAGATGTTTAAATTATGGGACGCCTGGCCAATATTCAGCCTTGTGCAGGTCTGCTCCTCCGATTGTGGGCCATTGATCCCAGTTCCAACGCAAACGCGTTCAAAGTGTGCAGCAAGGGCCGCTGGATTCGGAACCTGGTAACACCACGGATCCAGAGGACGACTGCCTGGAGTCCCCATATCGTGTGGGCAACATTACCATGTATGACAAGGCCTCCTCAAAAGCAGCAACACGCCTACCCATCCTCAACGTGGATTCTGCGGACTCAGTTTCTGACTTTAACCTTGCGCTCCTGGCGTACAGGGCAACCCCTCTGTTCACCGGTATGTCTCCGGCACAATGCCTTATGAATCGTGACCTGCGGGCGACTGTTCCGGCCGTTCATTTACCTGACCTGGATCATCAGCCAGTGCTCATGCTACTGATTTGCTTGTGCTCTTTCCGGAAGATGCTGTTCGCATCAAGTTGCCTGGTGGAGGCTGGTCAGCTTCAGCTGTTGTTGTTCGACAGGCTGCTCCTAGGTCGCTCGTGGCTCGCATGGCTGATGGATCCATTGTCAGGCACAACAGAAGGGCACTACGCAAACTTGCCTGCCCACCACTGGATCTCATGTTCCCAGCTGTCGTTATGCCTTTTCCGGACGCCTCGCTCCACGAGGCCACCAATCTGGCTGCAATCCCGCCTGTCGAGGCACCGTCGGCCTCACCTCCACCTCTCAGGCAGTTGACAAGGATCCGACGCCAGCCCCAGAGATTGGACTTATAAATATTTCCTTTGTACATATTGTTCTTTATCTGCACGTTAGACACCGTAGGTGTACATATGCATTCACTTGCCATTTGCTGTAAATAGTTATATCTGTAAATATGTCGTATATGCTCTAAGCAACCGACAAATTTTTTTATTTAAAGGGGGGATGTCATAATATGCACCCATGCACATCATGAGGTAAAAACAGGCAATGACAGACGCCCAGGTTAGCCAATCAACATACAGGACAGAACACAATCAATCACCAGACAGAACACCAGAGGGGAAGGGCTTCCAACTATAAAACACACTAGGCATCAGCACTCCGTCTCTTTCCACTGGTGACAACTGTAGTGACAGTCGGGGTGTATATATCAGTCAGCATCTTCTACACGTGGATCAGAGCTAGCCTGGTCGAGTAAGTTAGAGTTAGTACACTTAGAGTAGTAGAGTGTCAACCCACAGCCAGCTGTGTGCATTGTTACAGAAGTTCAATAAAGTGCATTGAACCAACGCCTATGTTTGGTATATGCTTTACAGTTTATCTGCATCCTGTTGCAGTCCGTGTTACCCCAGGGTGAATAACACAACAGCAACATACCATCCTGAAGTCTCGTTTGTGGCCACAGAAAGGCCCGTCTATTCCCCTTACAATCGAATCCCCTATTTGCATTCCCACACTTTTTACTCCTACCCTCTGCAGCAAAACCTACCATGGTGCAACTTTGACTGATGCTGCTTTCCCCAGAGAGGTCATTCCTCGCAACAGTATCCAAAAGGTATATCTGTTTTGCAGTGGAATAGCCACAGAAGATTCCAGCACTGCCTGCCTATCTCTCTTGCTCTGCCTGGCGGTCACCCTTTCCCTCCTTGCCTGTTTAGTCTGACCACCTCTCTATACGTTCTATCCACGACACTCTCTGCCTCGCGGATGCTCCATTGTATTTCCAGCCACTGCTCCAGCTTCGAAACCCAGACTTCCAGGAGCTGTAGCTGGAGACACTGCTTCCTGCACACATGCTGACCCTGGAAATATTCCCAGCCTCCCACATGAGGAGCAAACTAAGGATTTGAGTTCTCCTGCCATGATTTGCCCTTTTAATTTAAAGTTTGGAAGGTGCCTGATATTAGATTATATCCAATTCCCTATGGCCCTTCTTTCCTTGTCGTTGTTACTACCAATTATAGCCCTTGCTGATTATAAACCACAAAACCTATTTTCATGAAAGTTGTAAAGACTCATCAACCTGCCCACAATATACCAATCAGCTCTCTCCCTTATAGCCTCAGCTGCAGCAGGGCAAGACTACTCTCTGAAGATTAAAAGTTGCAAAGTAAGGAGAAAAAGCTCTGCACCGAATTCCCACTCTGCTTCAAATTCTCAATTTTAAAACTCAATCTGTCTGTGCCTCACTCCAGATGTGGCCTCTTCCTCTGCTCATGAGCAAAGCTCACTGTCAAGGGATCGGTCAATCGTGATGCAGTGGTGGACATTGAAGGGCATATTTTAGAATACACAGAATAGATGCATGCCACGAGAAAGAAAAATTCCAAGGGGGGGACTACCCATTCATGGTTAACTAAAAGATATTATCAAACCTAAAGAAAAAGCACACAATTGTTCAAGGACAGGTGGCAGGTCAGGAGATTAGACAGAATATAAAGAATAGCAAAGAATGACAAAAGATTAATAAGGGGAAAATTAGACTACAACAGAAAGTTAGTTAGAAATATAGGGCGTGATTTAACGAAAAAGAAGAGCTCTGTTTTGGGAGGATTTAGCAGGGTCACTCTGCTATCGAACGGGACTCTGTTATTTTTCTGGGCCTTGGCCGGGAATGCTTTCCAAGGTCGCACTTAGCATCATATCCTGCACTGAGGAGTTCTGCTCATCTCTCGACCATTTTGACCCCCAATGCCCCAGCTCAACTGTTGGGGGTGTCGCGTCCCGCCGCTCCCCATCTCATATGGGCAGGGCCCCCCCCAGGCCTGAGCCCAGCATGGGCAAAATGCCAGCTTGGCACTGGCACCCTGACCGTGCTCTTGCCAACCTGACTGTGCCCCCTTGGCGCTCTGACAGTGCCAGGGTGGCACCGCCAGGGAAGTCTGGCAGTGCCCAGGTGACAGCAGCAGTGCCAGGCTGCCATCCTGCCCAGAGGCCAATCACCCGGGGGCTTCCGATCATCTGGGAGAACCCCTCTCCCAAGTGCCGTTCCACCTGCTCCCCATTTGTGGGAACCAGTGCTAAACAGCGCCCAGCTGAGGTCTCCTTGGCGAGGCCAAACTGGGACTGGTTAGATCAGGCATCGGCATAGTTTGCACACTTAACTATATAAATCTGGATCCCGCCCATTATGAGTTTCAAACCTACTTATGTACGCGGGGCTTGGTCATGCCTATTGTGCGCTTGCGCTGCCTCGTGATGTCCGGGTAAATTTCACTGGCTGCTGGGTAGCCCGCGGGGCAATCTAGAACACAAAGTCATAGCTTTAGGATAAGGGGTAGCAGATTTAAAACCGAGTTTGAGAAATTACTTCTCTCAAAGGGTTGTGAATCTGTGGAATTCACTACCCCAGAGTGTGGTGGATGCTAGGTCTACTCCTGGCTCCTAGTTCTAATGCACTCTCCTTGTTATATCCTCAAAGAATTCAAGCAAATTTGTCAAATATGATTTACCTTTCATAAAACCATGTTGACTAGGTTTGATTATATTCAGCTTTCCTAAATGATTAGCTATTTCCTCTTTGGTTATTGATTCCAGCATCTTGCCAATAACAGATGTCAAACTAACTGACCTATAATTCTCTGCCTTCTGCCTTTCTCCCGTTTTGAAGAAGGGAGTCACATTGGCTGTTTTCCAAACTTCCGGTACTGGAATTTAGTGAGTTACAAAAAGTTTCAACCAGTGGGTCCCCTGTCTCTGCAGCCACTTCCATTAAAACCTTGGCATGCAGTTCATCGTGTCCTGGTAACTTGTCTGCCTTTAGCCCACTGAGATCCTCTAATACTTTATCCTTGTGATTGGGTTTTTTGTAAGTTCTACCATGATATTTGAAATCAGCCCATCTGATATCTTGGGGATATTTGCAATATCTTCCACGGTGAAGAAGAGTGGTGTGCCACAGTTATTGGATGAAAGAACTGCAGGAATGGTTGCTAAATTTGCTGACGACACAAAGATAGTAGGTTAGTAAGAAGTGAAGAGGACACGAGGCTACAAAGGGATATAGATAGAAGTGAGTGGGCAAAGACCAGGCAAATGGAGTATAATGTTGGAAATTGTCCACTCTGCCAGGAAAAATGAAAAGAAAAAAGCATGTTCTCTAAATGGTGAGAGATGGCAGAGCTCTGAGATACAGGGGAATCTGGGTATCCTAGTGCATCAATCACGAAAGAGAAGTAATCTGGAAAGCTGATAGAATGTTATCACTTATGAGGGAAATTGAATCTAAATGTAGGGAGGTTATGCTTCAGTTATACAGGGCATTGGTGAGAGCATATCTAGATTATTGTGTGGACTACTGGTCTCCTTATTTAAGGAAGGATGCGTTGGAAACAGTTTGGCGAAGGTGTACTAAACTAATACCTGTAATGAATGCGTTAACTTTGGAGGAAAGATTGCAAAGACTAGGCTTGTATCCAAGGCTGTTTAAAAGAGTAAGAGGTGACTTGATTGAAACATATAAGGTCCTGAGGGGTCCGGACATGGTTGATGTGGAGAGGATGTTTTATCTTTGGTAGAATCTCGAACTAGGGACCGCTGTTTGAAAATAAGAGATTACCCATTTTGAGGAGAATTTTGTTTTCTGAGGGTTATGAGTCTTTGGAACTCCGTCTTTGAATATTTTAAGACAGAGGAGACAGGTTTAAGCAGGAGGATGAAATGCTATCAGGGATAGGCAGGAATGTGGAGTTACAATCTGATCAGCCATGGTTCTATTGAATGGTAAGAGCCAGTCAGATTGACCGAGTGGTCTACCTACTTCAAATTCCTATGTTTGTATGTTCATATATTTATTCAACTACTTCTTGCAGTAAACCATTCCAATGTAATGGTTCACTGTAAAAGTAGATTTCTCCCAACCTCTCCACTCACTTTCTTTGTGATAGTTTTAAATTGATGACCACTTATCACTGCCTTCTGTTATTTATATTCATTCATGGGATGTGACATTGCTGGCAAGGCCAGCAATTATTGACCTTGGGCACCTTCTGGAACAGAGATAAGTCTGTATGGTGCAAGCACTCCATGACATCTTGTAGGAAGTTCCAGGATTTAACTTACGGGCAGCACGGTAGCATGGTGGTTAGCACAATTGCTTCACAGCTCCAGGGTCCCAGGTTCAATTCCGGCTTGGGTCACTGTCTGTGTGGAGTCTGCACATCCTCCCTGTGTGTGCGTGGGTTTCCTCCGGGTGCTCCGGTTTCCTCTCACAGCCCAAAGATGTGCAGGTTAGGTGGATTGGCCATGATAAATTGCCCTTAGTGTCCAAAATTGCCCTTAGTGTTGGGTGGGGTTACTGGATTTTGGGGATGGGGTGGAGGTGTTGATCTTGGGTAGGGTGCTCTTTCCAAGAGCCGGTGCAGACCCGATGGGCCGAATGGCCTCCTTCTGCACTGTAAATTCTATGATAATCACATTGACGATATATTTCCAAGCCACGGTGGTATGTGACTTAGGAGTGGAACTTGCAGGTAATGGTGTTCCCATGAGCCTGTTGCCCTTGTTCTTCTAGTGTGTGCATGCACGAGTCAGTCGTGATGACCATGCCCTGGTGCAGTCCCCTGCTACACTGGCGCTGCCAGGGGCCGGATCCAGGTCCTCTAGGGACCCCCATTGGTGGTGGTGGGGGGGGGGGGATTCCCATTATGTTGGCCAGCACTTTGAATGCACAGAGTGCTGTTTGATCTGGATAGAAAAGGCAGCTGTGAAAGCAGCAAGTTTCGCACTGCTTCGAATAATAATCTTTATTAGTGTCAAAAGTAGGCTTACATTAACACTGCAATGAAGTTACTGCAAAACTCCCCGAGTTGCCACACTACGGCGCCTGTTCAGGTACACTGAGGAAGAATTCAGAATGTCCAATTCACCCCTCAAGCACATCTTTCGGGGACTTGTGGGAGGAAACCGGAGCACCCGTAGGAAACCCACGGGGAGAACGTGCAGACTCCATACAGACAGTGACCCAAGCTGGGAATTGAATCTGGGAATCAAACCTTTTTGCACCTGATCACGCACTCTGCAATTTTTAGAAAATTATACCCTGAAGGTTGTCCATATCTTATTGCATATGAGCGTGGTCTGCTTCGGTATCTGGGAAGTATTGAATGTGACTGAGCATTGAAGTTATCAGCAAATGTCCCTAATGCTAATGCTGACCTTATGATGATGGGAAGGTCATTGATGAAGCAGCTGAAGAGCGCCTGCAGTGATATCCTGGGGCTGAGTTGATCTTGAACAATCTTCCATCTTCCTTTGCACTTAATATGACTCCAGCCAGTGGAGAGTTTTCCCCAATTCATATTGACTTCGGTTTTACTAGATCTCCTTGATGCCACGCTTGGTCAGTGCTGCCTTGAAATTAAGGGAAGTTGCTCTCGCCTCATCTCTAGAATTCAGCTCTTTTCTCCATGTTTTGACCAAGACTGTAAGGAAGTCAGGAGCCGAGTGGTGCTGCTGGAAGCCTGCTGTTTATTGGTGAAGTATCAACTGGTAGTAGTGTCGAAGACACCTTCCATTCCTTGATGGAAAGATGATGCAGTAATAATTGGTCGGATTGGATTTGTCCTGCTTTTTGTGGACTGGACCGACCAGGGTAATTTTCCATTTGTCAGGTAGATGCCATTTTTTTGTTTTAGCTGTATTGTAAGAGTTTGACTTTGGACATGACCAGTTCTGGAGTTCATATCTTCAGCAATACTGCTGAGATGTTGTCAGGGGCCATAGCCTTTGCTGTATCCAGTGCACTTATTTCTTAATATAGCAGGGAATTAATCGATTTGACTGAAAACTGGCATTTATAATGCGGGGATCTCAGGAGGAGGCAAAGATTAATTATCCTTTCAACGCTTTTGGTTCAGGATTGTTGCAAATATTTCAGCCTTACCTATTGTACTAACTTTAAGGGCTCCATCATTGAGGATAGGAATGTTCATGGAGCCTTCTCCTCTAATTAGTAATTGTCCACCACCAATCTCGATTGGATATGGCAGGACTGCAGAGCTTTGATGTGACCTGTTGATTTGCTTATCTCTGTCTAAAGCATCCTGCTTTCACTGTTTAGCATGCATCTAGTCCTATGTTCTTTCTCACTTTGCCAGTTGACACCTCGCTTTTGGGCATCCCCGATCATGCTCCTAGCACACTCTCATACACTACTCTTTGAACCAGGGTATGCCATCTGGCTTCAGTGAGAGACATAACAGACCAGGAGGTTACATATTGTGATGACATTCATTTCTGCTGCTGGTGATGACTCTTAGCACCTCATACATGCCAAGTTTCAAGCTGCCAGGTCCGTCCTGAATCTATCCCATTTAGCACTGTGATAGTGCTATACAACTTGGAGGGTCCCCTCTGTGTGAAAACAGGGCTTCGTCTTTACCAGGACTCCATGATAGACACTTCTATCAATACTGTCATAGATAGATGCATCTACGATGGGTAAATTAATGAGGACCAGTTGAGTATGTTTTTTCTTTTTTTTCTTCTCCTTTTTCATGTTTTCTCCCACATTTACATCCATCAACAATAAACAATAATCAGCAAGATATGTCAGTCCCCATAATAACAACGATCCCATCTACCTACCAACTCCCAAACCTCAACCCGCATGTTAACATAAACAAATGGCAAAAAGGAATCAGGGATTACCCGTAGTCACCCTTAATCTTACACAGCTCCCCCCGCAGGTCTCCAGCTCCTCCTGTCCACTGCCTCTTGTAAAACTCCTCCTCCCAACCTCGGTTCCTTCCCCCCCAACTTTCCACCCCGGCTAGACCACTCAGACCCTGTTCTGCAAGGCTCCGATGGCCACAGCCCCTCCCCCCACCTCACTCCCCTTCACTGGCCGGCTTAAACCGGCCAGCGTGGAGGCCCCCGCCCGGAAAGCCCAAAGATCCCCTCTTAGCACACAAACCCCGCATATCCATCTACACCCCAAAGAGCTCTCATTTCGAGTGAAAGTCCCGTCCCTTCCCTTGTCCAAATATATACCACATTAGCTCCTTTAATCTCTACACCCGCGCGCAGTGATACAAAAAAGAAGAAAATACAGTCATGAGGTTACATCGGCACATGGCCATTCCTCAATTTGTCAGTTCTGCCACAGTCCTTCTGCTTTCGTAAACTCCTCCGCTGCTTCCGCCGTTCCAAAATAAAAGTCCCTGAGCTTGTAAGTCACCCTCAGCTTCGCTGGATATACAATGCCGCACCGCACCTTGCTAATGTACAGTGCCCTCTTCACCCGGTTGAAGGCAGCCCGCCTCCTTGCCAGCTCCACCGTAAAGTCCTGGTATACCAGCTCCAGCCCACTGCACCACCCGCTTCTGCTTGGCCCAGCTCAGGACCTTCTCCTTCACCCTGTACCTACGGAAGCACAGAGTCACTGCCCTTGGCGGCTCACTCGCCTTTGGTATAGGCCTCCACGACCGATGAGCCCGATCCAGTTCATATCGGGAGGGATCCTCCCCCTCCCCCAATAATTTTGCCAGCATCGCGGCAAAGTACTCAGTCGGCTTCGGTCCTTCAACTCCTTTGGGCAGCCCCACAATCCTCAAATTCTGTCGCCTGGATCTGTTTTCCAGGTCTTCCATTTTTCCTCGCAGATCCTTGTTAGTATCCATCCTTCCGCATCTCTTTCCCCATCGAGGCAAGTTGATCACCATGCTGCAATAACGTCTCCTCCACTTCCTTCAGCGCCTCCCCTTGCTCTCGCACCTCCGCCACTGCGCTCGCCACCTCCGTCCTCACCGGGGAAACCGCCTCCTCCACCAGCACACTCAAAACCTCCCTCATCTCCTTCCTCACCGTCTCCATGCATTTCGCAATCTGCGCCAACTGCTTTTCAAATTCCGCAGCCATCACCTTCGTTATTTCTTCAGCCGTAAGCAGTGCGGCCTTCCCTAGTGCTCCAGCCTCCATTTTTCCTGGTGACCCCGCGGTGACCTTTCCACTCCCCGACGGACCTCCAGCTGTTTTTTCTCCGGCCGTTTTCTTGCTCACCCTCGACATTTTTCTTTGTTCCTTTTTTCCTCCTGTGTCTCCACTGTGTCTCCTCTGTGCCTTCTCTCTTCTTCTGCGCCTCCGCGGACCCTGGGACCGGGCTTAAAGCCCCAAAAATGCCGTTGCCGACCGGGAATCCTCCATTGTGCAGCCGCCTCCTGCCCGCCGTCACCGGAAGTCTCGAGTATGGTTTTTCTACTGCATTGAATGCCTTTCCACCTGTCGTATGCCCAGTCTGGCAGATATGCCCTTCAGTACTAGACCAACTCAGTCAGTAGTGGTCCTACCGAAACATTCCCGATGATGGCTATTGAATTCCTCCAACCAGAATATATTCTGTATCCTTGCTATCCTTAGCACTTCCTCAAAGAGATATTCAATATGAAGGAAAACCGCTGATGTCATCAGCCAAAGGAATGCAGTAATCACCAGGAGATTTCCTTGCCACGTTTGACCTGATGCCATGAGACTTCATATGTGTCATAATTTTCCAGCCCATCATGTCAGTGGGATCTTCCAATTCTGGAGATTTCAGTGGCGTGCCGTCCTCGCTGTGGGTTCGAGACCTATGGTGTGTGTGGAGTCAATGTTGAGGATTCCCATGGCAATGCCCTGTCGATAGTATGTGGCTGCCATAAGCTTTGTTGGGTGTGTTGTGCCACTGGGACAGAACGCGCCCATGGATGATGATGGAGGGTTTCAGGCATTAGCTGAAAGATATGATTCTATGAATATGACTACACTAATATTTTGATGCCAGGTTTTATTCGTCTGAAACTCTCCTTTGGTGGTTTTGATACAAATGAGTGGCTTGCTAGGCCATTTCAGAGGGCAGTTAAGAGCCACATTGCAGTGTACTTGGAAGCACATGTAGGCCAGACTAGGTAAATACAGAAAATTTCCATTCCTATAAGACATTAGTGGACCAAATGGGTTTTTGTGACAATCGGTAGTTGTCATCATTATTGATACTAGCCTTAAAATCCAGCTGTATTTAATTTGCCAAGTTCCCCTGGTGGAAAAAAGATCATTGGAACACCCCACCAGTCACAATACTATTGTTTCAAATTCCTACCAGAGGAAAATAGAACTTGATTTTTATCCGCAACAATAAGACCTGCACAACATTCAGGCTTGGGCTGATAAGTCCAAGTAACATTCACACCACAAAGGTGCCAGGCAATGACCATCAAGAGAGAATCTAACTATTTATCCTTGACATTTTTCCTGGGACAGCCCGGTGGCACAGTGGTTAGCATTGCTGTCTCACAAAGCCAGGGATCCAGGTTCGATTCCCACCTCGGGTGACTGTCTGTCTGGAGGTTGCACTTTCTTCCTGTGTCTGTGTGGGTTTCCTCCGGGTGCTCCGGTTTCTTCCCACAGTCCAAAGATGTGCATGTTAGGTGGATTGGCTATGCTCAATTGGCCCTAGGTGCGGTTACGGGAATAGTGTGGGGTTTGGGCCGAGGTAGGGTGCTCTTTCAGAGGGCCAGTGCAGACGCATTGGGCTGAATGGCCTTCTGCTCTGTCAGGATTCTATGACATTCAATGGCAAAACCATTGCTGAATACCCATATCGACATCCTGGAGCTTGCCATTGATTAGAAGCTGAACTGGATCAGCCATATAAACCCTGTGGCTACAAAAGCAGTTCCGAGGTAGGGAAGTCTGCGGTGAGTAACTTACTCGCTTATCAAAATCCCACTGAATTTAAATCTTTATATGTGTAGGAGTTTAATCCTAGTATCAGGCAGGAATCTATGACCAGTTTATGGTTTTAATGCCCTATCTATATTGGAGTTCTCACCATTGCACACAGTAATTCAGCTAATAGTGTAACCCATTGCTTAGTACCTATTGTAACCTCTCTCATCTTGTATTATTTAAAATCCAACATGCTATTTGCCTTTCTCTATGATGTTCATACTTTCAAGATTACGTATTTGTAACACGAAGCCCCTTTGCTTCTCCACATCCTTCAATGGGTTTCTATTGATTGTACACTTCCATTGCTTGCTTTTCTCCCCATGTACACTGCCTCACACTTTTCCACACCTGTGACCTCTTCGCTCATTCCCCAAACTTGTCTCTATCTTCCTGGAACCTTCTGCAGTCCTCCTTGCTGTTTGCCATTCTATTTTTGTGCCATCATCCTATTTGGATATCATGCTTATGATACCCTAGCCAAAATGGTCTATTTAAATCCAAAACAAAATGGACCTAGCTCTGACCCCTGAAGTATACACTTTCAACTTTTTCTCCCATTTCAGAAGCACCTATTAACTGTTTATGTGGACTGTAAAAGTTAGTCCCTTGTTGCTCCAGGTCAGCAGAATAGACTGACATGACAAAATGGTATGATGTAATGTAGATTGAATAAATAACCAAAGTTGTTTCTTTTTTATCAGTGGATATGCTCGAGATCTTTATAGTCGGTATGTCCGAAACCAGGACAGTTCGGTTGTAAACAAAATGCAACAAAGGTACTGGAAGACCAAGCAAACATTTATTAAAGTGACTGGAAAGAAAGAAGATGAGCATGTTGTTGCATCAGATGCAGACCTTGACTCTAAATTAGAGGTAAAATAGTGGATAATGTTATTTCTAAGTGACTTGCATTAAGTTCAATCATGGCGAATGCATTTTTTAAAAATATACAGCTTTTAAAGTTTGTTTTGACAGAATTGACCCAATTGTTTCTTTTTTTTCAAAACACATTTTATGGCTTCAATAACATTTTATATTTTTATTATTATTTTTTTTAATTCCAAAGTATTTCAAAATGGAAAGAGATGGAGGAGTTGATTTAAAATAAGAGACTAGGGCCAGGATTTTCAGACCCCCCCCCCCCATGGCAAATATGGCAAGCCATTGGCCGCTGGTGGGATTTTCCGATCACGCCAAAATCTTTGAGTTTTTACATGGAAACTGCTGTGAGGAGTCAACTTGGTGGGACCGGAAGATCCTGCCGACAGGAAGAGCAGGAAAAACCTGCCCTGACTGACCAAAAGCTCTACCAGACACAAAAGGTGTAAAGGCCTTCTTTAAATGTTTTTAAGGTGAAGAGAGAAACAGAGAGATAAAGTGAATTGAGGGAGTATGATGAAATATGACCTAATGCAGCTGAAGGTTGTGTGACCCAGGAGAACGGGAGGATTGAAGAGTCGGGGTGAAAAGATGGAGGAGAGATTAAGAGCCTGAAAGATTTGGCGATAGGGTGGAGCAAAGAGGAGAACAATGGAAATAGAAATGGTGATGGAGGTGGTAAGAGTTCTTGATGATGGATCTTGTTATAGCAAGGTGTTGGTTTTGAAGTTCAGTTCCGGATCAAACAGGCAATCAATGGTTTTATATGAACTGGTTCAGATCAAATAGAATTGATTTTAAATCTGCGTTTATGGAACAGAAGTGGTGTGCAACTAGTGTTGGGAGGTGAACTGTTCAGTTAATACTGATGTCGTGGCTCCTACAGGGGCCGATCAATGGTTGTTCAAAGCAACCACCTGCTTCAGGTATCCTTTCCCTTTAATAAGCCACTTGATGTTCTCTGACACATAGGACTCCAAATCCCATTTTAGGATGGAACTAGTTGGATTGTGGGTCATACAGTCCACAACAATATTAGTACTGCTGAAGAGGTCCCATAAAAACATTTTTTAAATTATTTTTTATTGTGGACTGGAGGAATCTCCAAGCCCCAATGATATTGGGGTTATTCTCTGACCATGTTGCCCAGTGCACATCCCACAATGCTGGGAGACTTGTGGGAGAGTCCTTAAATGGGGTGAAGCAGAGGAGCATATTTAAATGAGATCCTGTCTAGAAGGGTGGGGTCTTTGCTATCAAGAGGTGCGGAGGCCCTGATGGGAGACCCTTTGGCAGGGACCCAGTGCCATCGATTTTGGAGGGGGGGGGGGGGGGGGGGTGGTGGGGGGGTGGGTAGGTAGGGAGATTTATGCCGGCGAGGATGTGGGGTGGGGGGGGGGGGGGCCTGAAGCCTCGATGCGGATGATTTTTTTTGGGAGCATTCGCCCATTCTTTAAGTGGCTCCCACCCCAGATTCTCGCCTCCCATGCCTGCCAGGACTGTTTCACTGCCAGTCAGGTCCCTGCAGGTCACCCAAAATTGCACCATCCTATATCTGAAGAGCTTATTCAGATGCCCATTTAAACAAAGCCTCCACTTCAAGATGCTTCAGTCCTATCGAACAAAGACCAAAGATACGTACAGCACAGGAACAGGCCATTCGGCCCTCCAAGCCTGTGCCGATCATGATACCTTAAAAAAAAAACTTCTGCTCGTACTCTGTCTGTATCCCTCTATTTCCTTCCTATTCATGTACCCATCCAGATGTCTCTTAAATGTTGCTAATGTGCCTGTTTACATCACATTCCCTGGCAACGTGTTCCAGGCACCACCACTCTTTGCATGTAAACCTTTCCCAGCACATCTCCTTTAAACTTTCCCCTTCTCACCTTGAACCTGTGGCCCTTGTAATTGACACTTCCACCCTTGCAAAAAGCCTCTGACTATCCACCCTGTCTATGCCTTTCATAATTTGTGGACCTCTATCAGGTCTCCCCTCATCCTCCGTCTTTCCATGAAAAACAATCCTAGTTTATTCAACTTCTCCTCGTTGCCAACACCCTCGCGGCCAGGCAACATCCTGGTGAACCTGCTTTGCATTCTCTCCAGAGCTTCCACGCCCTTGTGATAATGTGACAAGAACTGCACGCAATACTCCAAATGCGGCCTAATCAAGGTTTTATATAGCTGCAACATGATTTCCCAACTCCTGTATTCAATGTCGTTCCACCGCTACTCTATCGTCTACAACCAAGCCAGTTCTGTATCCATTTAGCCAGCCCGCTCTGAATCTCATGTGATTTTAGTTTGTGTACCAGTCTGCCATGTGGGACTTTCTCAAACGCCCTACTAAAAGTCCATATAAACTACATTGCAGCTCTCTCCTCATCAATTTTCTTTGTCACCTCTTCAAAAATCTCAATCAAGTTGGTGAACCATGACCTTCACCACACAAAACCATGCTGCCTAGTCCATTTTCCTCCAAATGTGCATATATTCTGTCCCTCTGTATCTTTTCCAAAAGCTTCCCCACCACCGATATCAGGCTCATCGGCCTATAATTTGCTGGATTATCCCTGCTTCCTTTCTTTGTTTTGAAAAATATTTTATTGAGGCATTTATATTATAAATTTTAACACCATGAACACCCCCCGCCCCCCCCCCTAAAACCAGCCAACATGATTTACATAAACAACCCCCCCCCCAAGGCCCCGACAGCCTCTGACCAAAGAAGTTGACAAATGGCTGCCACCTCCGGGCAAAAACCTTCAATCGATCCCCTCAGGGCGAATTTAATTTTCTCAAGCCCTGCTTCCTTTCCTAAACAAGGGAACAACATTGGCTATCATCTAGTCCTCTGGAACCTCTCCTGTGGTCAAAGAGGATGTGAAGATAACTGTTAAGGGCTCTGCTAGTTTTCCCCTTGCCTCCCGCAGTAACCAGGGATAGATCCCAAACTTGTCCCCAGGAACTTGTCTACCTTAATGCAATTTCGGATCCTCAACACTTCCTCCTTTGATATAAAGTTCTCAAGAGCGTTCACACACCTATCCCTGACCTCGACATCTGTCATGTTCTTCTCCCTGGTGAATACCGATACAAAGTACTCATTAAGGATTTCACCCAGTTCCTGTGGTTCCAAGCATAACTTCCCTCCATTGTCCTTGAGTGGGACTACTATTTCTCCTGCTGCCCTCTTGGTCCTAATACATGCATAAAAAGCCTTTGAATTCTCCTTGACCATGTTTGCCAAAGACATGTCATGGCCCAATTTAGCCCTCCTAATTCCACGTTCCTTCCTACTTTCACTGTACTCCTCAAGGGCTTTGTCAGTTTTTAGATGCGTAGACCTATCATATGTTTCCTTTTGACTAAGCTTACAATTTCCCTTGTCATCAATGGTTCCTGAATCCTGCCATTTCTAACCATAATTTTTGTGGGTACATGCCTGTCCTGCACTTCAATCAACTGGCCTTTAAAAACCTCCCACATAACAGATGTGGATTTGCCATCAAATAGCCGTTTACAATCCACAGTCCCCACCCAGTTCATGTCTAATTTGGATGTAATTGACCCTCGCCCAATTAAGCTCTCTCAACCGTGGGCCACTCTTGTCCTTAACCATGACTACCCAAAAAATATTTTATTGGCATTTTTCAATTTTTACAGAATAACAATTTAACGACAAGTGCACCTGACATTTACATGTTGAACAGTTACTTATTTACATACTTTTTAACATACGTTCTCCCCTCTTCTGCCCTGGGTGTCATACTACGGAGCTCCACTCCTCTTTCCTGCAGTTTTTGTTGTTTTCCTTGAGGGTTTGGGGCGGGGGGGGGGGGGGGGGGGGGGGGGGCTCCCTGCTCCCTGCTCCCTGCTCCCTGCTCCCTGCTCCCTGCTCCCTGCTCCCTGCTCCCTGCTCCCTGCTCCCTGCTCCCTGCTCCCTGCTCCCTGCTCCCTGCTCCCTGCTCCCTGCTCCCTGCTCCCTGCTCCCTGCTCCCTGCTCCCTGCTCCCTGCTCCCTGCTCCCTGCTCCCTGCTCCCTGCTCCCTCCTCCCTCCTCCCTCCTCCCTCCTCCCTCCCTGTTCCATGTGTTCTTGTCTGCTCTCTCCTGTCCCACCCTCTTTCTCTAGTCGCTGTTGGCCTCGAACAGGTCTTGGCAACAGCCTGACGAATAGCCCCCATGCTTTTTGGAAGCCTTCGTCCGACACTCGAATGGTGTACTTAATCTTCTCCGGGTGGAGAAATTACTACAGGTCTGCCAGCCAAACTGTAGCTGTGGGTGGTGCTGCTGATCGGCAGGCGAGCAGGATTCTCCGGCGTGCGGTTAAGGAAGCAAAAGCAAGGACATCGGCCCTCTTCACCATATGTGGTTCTGGCTGGTCCAACACCCCGAAGACTGCCACTCTCGGGCACTGCTCCACTCTCACCCCCACAACCTTGGACATCGCCTCGAAGAAGGCTGTCCAGAACCCGACCAGTCTGGGACAAGCCTAGACACGTGGGTGTGGTTGGCCGGGTCTCTCTGGCACTGTTCACATTTATCCTCCACCTTTCGGGAAGAACCTGTTCACTCGGGTTCTGGTCAGGTGTGCTTTGTGCACCACTTTAAACTGCATGAGGCTTAGCCTTGCGCAGGTGGAGGTGGAGTTGACCCTATTCAGTGCTTCGCTCCAGAGTCCCCAAACCATTTCCGTCCCCAGTTCATCTTCACATTTTTGTCTGGCTTGTCCAGCGGTAGTCTTGCCCTATCCTGTAACCATCCAAAGATGTTCCCTCCCTTCTTACGGTCCATATTCATTAGTTCCTCTGGTAGTGTGGCTCTCGGGGCCCCTGGGATATGTTGCTGTGACCAATTTTTAAAGGTGGCGTCATGGCTGGTGGGAATTTGTGGTTTCCGCAGGTGGCGGCTATGGGGGACATCTTGGTTAGACCGAAATGCTGCCTTATCTGGTTCCATGTCTTTAGTGTCGCTACCACCACTGGGCAGGATGTATGTGTAATTTGGCGGGGGTGATGGACACGCCGCCATGCCGAGGGCCTGGGGGTCGTTCTCTTGCAGGGGGACTCCTCCAACATTACCCATTCCATGTTGGGTTCACGTATCCACCACCTCACCCTCTCTGCCGTAGCTGCCCAGTAGTAATATTGAAAATTCGGCAGGGCTAGATGCCCATATTTTTCCTCCTTTGCAGTGTCGATTTAGGGATCCTTGGGTTCATACGCCCCTCCATACAAACACCATGATCATTTGTCTATATTATTAAAAAAGGCATTTGAGACGAAGATCAGTATGGACCTAAACAGGAAGAGTAACCTCGGCACTACGTTCATCTTGATCGTCTGCACCCTCCCCGCCAGGCAAAGCGCGAGTGCATCCCACCTCTGTAGGCCCTTTTTAACTTCCTCCGCCAGACTGTTCAGATTCCACTTGTGGATCCGTGTTCAATCATGGGTTATCTGGATCCCCAGGTAGTGGAATTTGTTTTGGGGCTAGTTTGAATGGTAGTCCCACCAGCTCTGCCGCTCATCGTTCGGGTTCACCGGGAATGTTTCACTCTTGCCAAGGCTGAGTATGTAGCCCGAGAAGGCTCTGAACTCTCCCAGAAGCTGCATGATTGCTTTCAGGCCATTCTGTGGGTTTGAGAAGTAGAGGAGCAGGTCATCCACATAAGAGTGAAATTCTGTGCTCTCTGCCTTCTCTTTGAAGGTCCAGAGCAATCGGCAGGTGTTCAATTGCCAGGGCAATCAGGAGCGGGGACAATGGACATCCCTGCCTTGTGCCTCTGTGCAGCCGGAAGTATTCAGAGTGGTGGTGTTGGTCTGAAAGCGCACCTTGGGGGTATTGTACAGGAGTTTCACCCATGAGGCGAACCTTGCTCCTAGCCCAAACTGTTCTAGTACCTGAAAGAGGTACTTCCACTCGACTCTGTCAAAGGCCTTTTCTGCATTCAGGGAGAAGATGACCTCTGGTGTTCTCTCCCCGGTGGGGTCATTGTTACATTCAGCAGCCGCCTGATGTTTGTAGTTAGCTGTCTACCCTTAACAAGGCCCGTCTGGTCCTCTGCGACCACCTCCGGTACGCAGTTCTGCAGTTTCTTGGCTAGGACCTTCACGAATAGCTTCACGTTTACGTTAAGCAGCTAAATGGATCTGTATGATCCGCATTCTGTCGGGTCTGTCTTTTTTGGGTATCAGCGTTATCGTGGCCTGTGTTAGGATGGGAGGCAGGGTGCTTCTCTCTAGCGAGTCTTCAAACATATTCCTTAGGTGTGGGGCCAGGGCTGGTGCGAATTTCTTAAGAGGTCCATTGGGAACCCATTGGGTCCCGGCGCCTTCCCTGCCTGCATGGAGCTCTGCTCTCCATAATCTCTCCTAGTCCTATTGGTGCTTCCAGTTCCCCCCACCTATCGTTCCCCATGACTGGCATGTCCAGTCCATCGAGGAGCCGTTTCATTCCCCCCACCCTTCGAGGGGCTCGGAGGTGTACAGCTCTCGGTAGAAGGCCTTGACAGCTCGGTTGACTTTTTTCTGTTCGGCTACCAGTCTGCCTCTGCTATTCTTCACCTGGGATAAGTCCCTCGTGGCTGCCTCCTTTCTCAGCTGGTGAGCCAGTAGATGGCCAGCCTTTTCTCCATGCTCATAGACGGTCCCCCGAGTCTGGCGAAATTGGTGCACCGCTTTCCTGGTGGATAGCAGGTTAAAGTCTATTTGTAGCTTTTTCCTCTCTGCCAGAGGTCGGGGACTCTGAGTACTTTTTGTCGAACTCCAGAATGGAGTCGATCAGTTGTTGCCTGGCCTCCCCCTCTTCCCTTTCTCTACGTGTATTGTAGGCTATAATTTCCCCCTAATCACAGCCTTTAGTGTCTCCCAGAACATGGAAGGTGATGTTTTCTGTCAGAAGGCCTTGTCGGCCAAGAGGTCCGTGTACAGTCTCCATGTGGGGCGCTGGGCGTGGCCCGTCTCCAACCTCCCATCCATGTAATGTGGAGCGTGGTCGGAGATGACTATCACAGAATATTCCGCCCTTACTATTCCTGGATGCACCGATTTATCCACTGCAAAGAAGTCTGTCCTTGAATATGCTTTGTGCACTGGCAAAAAGAACGAGAATTCCTTCTCACTGGGATGTAAAAACCGCCATGGGTCCACCGCCCCCATCTACGCCATGAATATTCCCAGCTCCCGAGCCATGCCTGTCTTT
This sequence comes from Scyliorhinus torazame, assembly GCF_047496885.1. Taxonomy (NCBI): domain Eukaryota; kingdom Metazoa; phylum Chordata; class Chondrichthyes; order Carcharhiniformes; family Scyliorhinidae; genus Scyliorhinus; species Scyliorhinus torazame. Next base: position 170,220,837 of record NC_092712.1, on the reverse strand, counting down.
TTCTCTGTTCTAGGGTTTGATCGGTCCGTCAGAGGGTCCTGTACACAGTTAAAGTAGCCCCCCCATGATCAGTTATGTGTGTCAATGTCGGGGATTTCCGCCATGGTCTTCTTCAATAAAGTCTGTCATCCCAGTTGGGAATGTACACATTTACCAGGGCTACCGGTGCTCCATCCAGGACACCGCTGACATTGACATACTGTCCCCCTTGATCCGTAACCGCCTTTGTCGCTGTAAACCTCGTCCTCTTACTAATCAGTATGGCTACTCCCGCAGCCCTCGTCTCGTAGCGTGAAACGGTACGTCTGTCCCACCCAGCCCTTTCTTACTCGCAGTCAGTCCTTCTCCCTCAGGTATGTCTCCTGCAGGAAAATTGTCAGTTTTCAAAGTTCCTAAATGGGCGAAGACGCTGGACCTTTTCACTGGGCCGTTAAGTCCCCTGACATTCCAGGTGATAATCCTGATGGGGGTTTCTGCCCCCTGTTCCTGCGGGATCAACCTTATGGACGCACCCCTGCACTCCGGGGTTTCCCTTTGTTAGGGGGCCAACCAGAATAGCCACAGTCGCTGTTCTCACCAGGAGGTTGGGCCCCTGCGCTCCGGGGTTTCCCTTTGTCCAGGAAGTACTCAACATGGCCGCCAACTATGTGTACACCACGTGGGCGCTTCCCTGTACTCCAGGGTCTCCCTTTGCACGGGGACCCTCCGAAGTGGCTGCTTGCGGCACCATCTTATTCCCTCAGCCTGCTCCCTACCTGACTAAGCCAATCCGAAAACCAAATCTTTTTTCATGCCCTGTTCCCTACCTGCAGCCCCCCCACCCCCAAGCGCTCCCTGTCGGGAGGTGCACCATGGCCCCCATTGCTGTCTGTCTTTCCCTACTAGTGTGGCGGCTCTCCTCCCGGGCTGGTATAGCCCCTAGCTTATGTCCACTGACTGTCCGCTTTCCAAGCCTGTACCCTCACCTGCATTTCCCTGTCCTCGCTCTCTCCTGTGACCTGTCTTTTTGATCAGAAGGAGGCAGTACAGTCTTGCGAAAACATGATAACTGTCCAATGAGTCTCTATTTCTTTAGCGATCCTCCTCTGATCAGCCTTTATCGCTGCCTCCACTGTCCCTTGTCCAGGCTGTTGGTCTGCGTGAATTTGTTTGCCTCCACCGGGGTAGTGAAATAGTGTTCTGATTCGTGACTCAGAGCCTGGCTGGGAACAGCATACCAAATCGTACCCCGTTCTTGTATAGGGCCGACTTTGCCTGGTTAAACTCGGCCCTGCGTTTTGCCAGTTCTGCCCCATCTCTTGGTAACTCGGATTTTGTGCCCTTCCCGTGTACTCGCTCTAGTCTGTCTTACCCACTGCAGGACCCTCTCCCTGTCCTGATATCGGTGCAGCTTCGCAATGATCGCTCTCGGCTGCTCCCCCTTGGGTTTCGGCCTGAGCGACCTGTGTGCCCTGTCGAGTTTTGGGGGATCGGGGAAGCTGTCTCTCCCGACTAGGTTGCCCAGCATTTGGGCGAGGTGGCCCATCGTGTCTCTACCCTCGATGCCTTCTGACAGGCCCACAATCCGATTTATTCTGTCGTCATGACCTGTTCTCCTGGTCCTTGACTTGCTCCCTTTGGCCACCACCAACCTTTTAACTTCTATTTCCTGGGCAATGATCCTGTCGCTCTGGTCCATCGAGACTCTCTCCCGGTCCTCTCCTGTGCCTGAACTCTTCCCCAACCCGTCAATTGTCTTTTGCATGGTGACCATCGCCGCCGCCACCGCTGTTACGTACTGGTGCTTGGTTGGTTAGAATGATGTACAGAAGAACATCTTGGGCGGGATTCTCAGACTCCCCGCCGGGTCGGAGAATCGGCGGGGGGCGGCACGAATCCTGCCCCGACGCCGGCTGTCATATTCTCCGGTGCCGTTTTTCGGGTGGGGGGCGGGATTCGCGCCGGTCGGGGGCCATTGACAGCGGCCCCCCGGCAATTCTCCGGGCCCCAATGGGCCGAGCAGCCATCCGAGTTTGGCTAATCCCGCTGGCGTGGGTTACTCAGCTCACGCACCGGCGGGACCTGGCAGGTAAGCCGGCCGGTGGGGGGTGTGGGGGGGGGGGGGGGGGGGTCCGAGGGGGACCTGACCCCAGGAGGGTCCGTACGGCAGCCTGGCCCGGCCCGTGATCGGGGCCCACCAGTCTGTGGGTGGGCCTGATGCTTGGGGGCACTCCTTCCTTCCACACTGGCCCCTGCAGGGCTCCGCCATGGCCGGCACAGAGAAGACAATCCCCCACGCATGCGCCGCGCTGGAGCGGCGTCAATCCCTCCGGCATCCGCCTAGCCCCCGAGACAGGTGAGAATTCCTCACCTTGGGGGCCCGTTGACGCCGAAGTTTTCCTGCCGACGTGGGGACATGGGAAGGCAGAATCCCGGCCCTAGTTCTTGACTAGGTAAAGTGTTTAATTATAAAATAAATGCGTGGTGAAGATAACTATAAGAAATATAGTATAACCTACTAATACTGATAAATTATCCTAGAGCTACTGCAAGTACAACTATCCATTAACACGACTATCTCCCAACTTCTCGAGGTACAGTGTCACGTGGCCGAATTACACTGCCACCTGCTGGTCGGAGGTCGCTGACATCATTGTATGCATGGTTGCTTCTGCATGCCTTCACACCGACACCTGGATTTCGATCCTGATCACCTCATTCATGGCGGTCAGCTCCTTCATGAGGAGGGTCTTCCATCCATCTCCAGGTGGTGGGGGGGAGGCTGATGCTTGGGGCGCTGGTCTCCCTCTCTCTTGGGTGGCCAGAGCCCCCTCACCTTGTGGGTCCGCCGGCTTGTCCACATGCTGCTCGTGGCCCTTTCCACCACTTCTGCTGTCCCTTCGACCCCTCGAGCTCCGGTTTGCTGGCTTTTTTTGTGGTTGTTTTCTTTTCTCCGTTGAGGTTAACTTCCTTTCAAATTTTCAGGCAAAATTTGCCTACAGGTGCCTATTTTGTTCTGGTTTGGAGGAGAGCCACCTGATTTGCGTCCGCTCAGCACATTACCGTCACCAGAAGTCGACTACCCAAAATCTTGTGGAATTACATAGAACATAGAACATTACAGCGCAGTACAGGCCCTTCGGCCCTCGATGTTGCGCCGACCTGTGAAACCACTCTAAAGCCCATCTACACTATTCCCTTATTGTCCATATGTCTATCCAATGACCATTTGAATGTCCTTAGTGTTGGCGAGTCCACTACTGTTGCAGGCAGGGCATTCCACGCCCTTACTACTCTCTGAGTAAAGAACCTACCTCTGACATCTGTCTTATATCTATCTCCCCTCAATTTAAAGTTATGTCCCCTCGTGCTAGACATCACCATCCGAGGAAAAAGGCTTTCACTGTCCACCCTAACCAATCCTCTGATCATCTTATATGCCTCAATTAAGTCACCTCTTAACCTTCTTCTCTCTAACGAAAACAGCCTCAAGTCCCTCAGCCTTTCCTCATAAGATCTTCCCTCCATACCAGGCAACATTCTGGTAAATCTCCTCTGCACCCTTTCCAATGCTTCCACATCCTTCCTATAATGCGGCGACCAGAATTGCACGCAATACTCCAAATGCGGCCGCACCAGAGTGTTGTATAGCTGCAACATGACCTCATGGCTCCGAAACTCAATCCCTCTGCCAATAAAAGCTAACACACCGTACGCCTTCTTAGCAACCCTCTCAACCTGGGTGGCAACTTTCAGGGATCTATGTACATGGACACCGAGATCTCTCTGCTCATCCACACTGCCAAGAATCTTACCATTAGCCCAGTACTCAGTCTTCCTGTTATTCCTTCCAAAATGAATCACCTCACACTTTTCTGCATTAAACTCCATTTGCCACCTCTCAGCCCAGTGCTGCAGCTTATCGATGTCCCTCTGTAACTTGTAACATCCTGCCGCACTGTCCACAACTCCACCGACTTTAGTGTCATCTGCAAATTTACTCACCCATCCTTCTACGCCCTCCTCCAGGTCATTTATAAAAATGACACACAGCATTGGCCCCAAAACAGATCCTTGTGGTACACCACTAGTAACTGGACTCCAGTCTGAACATTTCCCATCAACCACCACCCTTTGTCTTCTTCCAGCTAGCCAATTTCTGATCCAAACTGCTAAATCACCCTGAATCCCATGCCTCCGTATTTTCTGCAGAAGCCTACCACGGGGAACCTTATCAAACGCTTTACTGAAATCCATATACACCACATCAACTGCTTTACCTTCATCCACCTGTTTGGTCACCTTCTCAAAGAACTCAGTAAGGTTTGTGAGGCACGACCTACCCGTCACACAACCGTGTTGATTATCTCTAATCAAATTATTCCTTTCCAGATGATTATACATCCTATCTCTTATAAACCTTTCCAAGATTTTTCCCACAACAGAAGTAAGGCTCACTGGTCTATAGTTACCGGGGTTATCTCTACTCCCCTTCTTGAACAAGAGGACGACATTTGCTATCCTCCAGTCTTCTGGCACTATTCCTGTAGACAAAGATGACTTAAAGATCAAGGCCAAAGGCTCAGCAATCTCCTCCCTAGCTTCCCAGAGAATCCTAGGATAAATCCCATCCGGCCCAGGTGACTTATCTATTTTCACACTTTCCAGAATTGCTAACACCTCCTCCTTATGAACCTCAAGCCCTTCTAGTCTAGTAGCCTGAATCTCCGTATTCTCCTCGACAACAGTGTCTTTTTCCTGTGTGAATACTGACGAAAAATATTCATTTAGCACCTCTCCTATCTCCTCGGACTCCAAGCACAACTTCCCACTACTGTCCTTGACTGGCCCTACTCTTGCCCTAGTCATTCTTTTATTCCTGACATATCTATAGAAAGCTTTAGGGTTATCTTTGATCCTACCTGCCAAGGACTTCTCATGTCCCCTCCTGGCTCTTCTTAGCTCTCTCTTTAGGTCCTTCCTAGCTAACTTGTAACTCTCGAGCGCCCTAACTGAACCTTCATGTCTCATCTTTACATAAGTCTCCTTCTTCCTCTTGACAAGTGTTTCGACTGCTTTAGTAAACCACGGTTCCCTCACTCGACCACTTCCTCCCTGCCTGGTCGGAATTCACAGGTGAGTTTGGAAAATGGGTATCAGCCGGCTGCTCAACCTGGGGTGCAGCACAGCTCAGCATAGCGCTGTCTCACTGGATGTCTACATAAGTGCCCTGATATTGAATTGCGATGGGCAGGAGAAAATCCACACGGTCCTCCTGTCATTAATCCAGTCTCTACTACAGCCTGAGCTGAGATCAGTAAACCAAGGATCAAAGGAAAATAGGAACAGCCCCTGAGACCATTCAATTAGGGCTGCATTTCAACTCCATTTTCCCATCTTTGCTCCATACCCTTTGGTAGTCTTACCAAATTAATAACCTTTGTAACTTGGCCTTGACAGATCCAACCGACCCCCAACATTCCCAGATTTCTTTTTACGACAAAGAATTTCAACAAAGAACAAAGAAATGTACAGCACAGGAACAGGCCCTTCGGCCCTCCAAGTCCGTGCCGACCATGCTGCCCGACTAAACTACAATCTTCTACTCTTCCTGGGTCCGTATCCCTCTATTCCCATCCTATTCATGTATTTGTCAAGATGCCCCTTAAATGTCACTATTGTCCCTGCTTCCACCACCACCTCCGGTAGTGGGTTCCAGGCACCCACTACCCTCTGTGTAAAAAAAACTTGCCTCGTACGTCTACTCTAAACCTTGCCCCTCTCACCTTAAACCTATGCCCCCTAGTAATTGACCCCTCTACCCCGGGGAAACGCCTCTGACTATCCACTCTGTCTATGCCCCTCATAATTTTGTAGACCTCTATCAGGTCGCCCCTCAACCTCCTTCATTCCAGTGAGAACAAACCGAGTTTATTCAACCGCTCCTCATAGCTAATGCCCTCCATACCAGGCAACATTCTGGTAAATCTCTTCTGCACCCTCTCTAAAGCCTCCACATCCTTCTGGTAGTGTGGCGACCATTATCGTCAATAAGCCCAAAATGCTCTCCCACTGAACCATAAATCACCTGCCTTGCCTCATTCCCCAATACCAAGTCTAGCATGGCCCCCTCCATGGTTGGATTGTCAACATAGTGTATCAAAAAGCTCACCTGAACACATATAACAAATTGCTCTCCATCCGAGCCCCTGGCTGTAAGGGATTCTATCCTGCTTTTTTCATACCTTTTCAGTATCTGACTACACAACTGCTCCTCGGTCTCCTGCAGGTTGTTGGGAGGTCTATAGTACACTCCCAACATTGTGATTTCACTCTTCTTATTCCTGAACTCCACCCATAATGCCTCACTACAAGATCCCTCCAATGTGTCTTCCCTCAACACAGCTGTAATCTGCTCCCTAATCAGCAATCAAACTCCCCCACCTCTTTTGTTTTCCCTTCTGTCCTGTCAAAAACAACGATATCCTGGAATGTTAAGCTGCCAGTCCTGTCCCTCCTTTAACCATTCTCCGTAATTGTAATTACTTCATAGTTCCATGCAGTAATCCAGGCTCTCAGTTCATCTGTTTTATTTATTGCATTGAAGTAAACGCACTCCAGACCTACAGTCCTGTTGAGCCCTGCGGCCTCCCTCTGCTCTTACTCTGCGCTATGTTTATCTCCGTCTCACTTTTTTCCCCAGTCTCTACACTTACTGGCCTGCTGTTCCGGCTCCCACCCCCCTGCCACACTAGTTTCAACCCCCCTGAACAGCACTCGCACTAGCAAGCCTCCTGTCCAGGATATTGGTGCCCCTCCAGTTCAGGTACAACCCGTCCTTCTTGTACAGGTCCCACCTTCCCCAGAAGACAACCCAATGATCCATATATCTAAAGCCCTCCCCCCTACATCAGCTCTTTAGCCACGTGTTCAACTGTACTATGTCCCTGTTCCAAGCCTCACTAGCATGTGGCATGGGGAGTAATCCTGAAATTACTACCCTAGAGGTCCTGCTTTTTTGCTCCCAAGCATGAATTTTAGTGGCTTGCGGAGGGGATGAAGTCAAGAGCCATGAAGCAAAGTCTATGATGGTGACTGAAAATCATATTTTCTATGTTTTTGATGTTTTGAATGGAGGCTTTATTTGTATGTCAATTGATGTTAGACAGATGGTCTGATAGAACAGAGACTGATATAGGATTGAGAAAAGTGAGTGGAGATAGAGCTGGGAGTCATAGCGAGAAAATGTGGAAGATGTCCTGTCTTTATATGAATGTTGATTTAAAAAGGAGGGGGAGATTAAGGATAGATCACTGTGGAACACTGGCAAGGAGATAGTACTTGAGTGAGAAGAGAACCTGTTGCTGCGGATTCCCTAGCTACGTTCAGCATTGCTTTTGGATGATGCCAATAAAATGGGCATAGGAGGTGAGGCAATGGAAGAAAATGGTATAGTTGACCATATCAAATGCTGTGAAGCATAAGGAGAACCAAGGTCCATGATCCCAATCACAGAGCATTTCATCTGATTTTTGACCAACAACTTTTCTATGCTGTAAAAAGAGGTCCATGCAGTAAAAGCCCAAACTAGTAACTGACTGTACAAATATAGGAGCAATTGCTCTTAACAGGATTATTTTCACCATAATTGTTGCGTGGGTAAATTTTGTGGAGCTTTTTGAGAATAAATACTATTATACTTTGATAAAATAGAAGTTAAGCTTGATATTTTTAAGATGTGTTCTTATGGAATAGAAATGTTTTTTGGAGCACTATTTACTTCAAGTCCCATAAACAAACTAGCAATAATGAATCTAACATGGCTCATAATATCATTTCCATCATTTATTATTTCTACCAAACAACTTCCCAAAAATAAAGCATATAAATTCAATTTAAACTAAGTTGTAACATTGCAAATTGTAATAACGTGTTCATCATCGGCTACTCTCACTTTAATGATCTAACATTTGAAAAGGGACCTGAGCAGATATTACCACTAGTTAGCCCCTTTTTTTGTAATTAACCTGTGTATTAAATAGATGTAATTGTACCTAGTCTCAAACCTGGTGTGGAATCTCACTTAGAGTGCATGAGGAGTTTGGATGTATGCCTTCCAGTTTTCAGCGCAATGACATAAGTGAACAGGAAATGGGAGTCTTAAATTTATGGTTGAAACTCCAAGGCAGATTCACAATTCTGTAAAGATACCTCTGATGTTTAAAAGCTATTTCTTTTTTTTAAATATATTTTATTGAAAATGTTTTCCAAACAACAATTTTTCCCTCTTACAAAGCAAACGAATCAATAACAAAACAGAAATTTTTAACAATACACAAGTAACAAAACCCCATTATCTATTGACCTAAACTAAACTAACCCCCCCCCCCCCCCCCCCCCCCCCACCTCCCCCTGGGTTGCTGCTGCTGGTCATCTGTCTTCCCTCTAACGTTCCCCTAGGTAGTCGAGAAATGGCTGCCACCGCCTGGTGAACCCTTGAGCTGATCCTCTCAGGGCAAACTTTATCTGCTCCAGTTTAATGAACCCCGCCATATCATTTACCCAGGCCTCCAGTCCGGGGGGTTTTGCCTCCTTCCACATGAGTAGGATCCTGCGCCGGGCTACTAGGGACGCAAAGGCCACGACATCGGCCTCTTTCGCCTCCTGCACTCCCGGCTCTTCCGCAACTCCAAATAGAGCTAACCCCCAGCCTGGTTTTACCCGGGCCTTCACCACCTGCGAAATCACTCCCGTCACTCCCTTCCAATACCCTTCCAGTGCCGGGCACGCCCAAAACATATGTGCGTGGTTTGCTGGGCTCCCGCCACACCTCTCACATCTGTCCTCCACTCCAAAGAACCTGCTCAATCTTGCCCCCGTTATGTGTGCTCTATGTAGCACCTTAAATTGAATCAGGCTAAGCCTGGCGCATGAGGAAGAGGAATTTACCCTGCTTAGGGCATCAGCCCACGTACCCTCCTCTATCTCCTCCCCTAATTCTTCTTCCCACTTTCCTTTTAGTTCGCCCACCGACTCCTCCCCCTCTTCCCTCATCTCTCGATAAATCTCTGACACCTTGCCCTCTCCGACACACACCCCTGAAAGCACCCTGTCCTGTATCCCCTGTGTCGGGAGCAACGGAAATTCCCTCACCTGTTGTCTAGTAAACGCCCTCACCTGCATATATCGCAAGAAATTTCCCCGGGGCAACTTATACTTTTGCTCCAATGCTCCCAAGCTCGCAAAAGTCCCATCTATAAATAAATCTCCCACCTTCCTAATTCCCAACTGGTACCAGCTCTGAAATCCTCCATCCATTCTTCCTGGGGCGAACCTATGGTTGTTCCTGATAGGGGCCCCCACCAGGGCTCCCCGCACCCCTCTCTGTCGCCTCCACTGTCCCCAGATATTCAGTGTTGCCGCCACCACCGGGTTCGTGGTAAACTTTTTAGGTGAGAACGGTAGCGGCGCCGTCACCAGCGCCTCTAAACTCGTCCCTTTACAGGACTTTCTCTCCAGTCTTTTCCACGCCGCTCCCTCACCCTCCATCATCCATCTACGTATCATTGCCACATTGGCGGCCCAATAGTAATCACCCAAGTTCGGTAGTGCCAGTCCTCCTCTGTCCCTACTACGCTGAAGGAACCCCCTCCTTACTCTCGGAACTGTCCCTGCCCACACGAAGCTCGTGATGCTCCTATCTATTTTATTAAAAAAGGTCTTGGTGATTAGTGTAGGGAGACATTGAAATACAAATAAGAACCTCGGGAGGACCATCATCTTAATTGCTTGCACCCTGCCCGCCAGCGATAGAGGCTGCATGTCCCACCTCTTGAAGTCCTCCTCCATTTGTTCTACCAGCCGTGTCAGATTAAGTCTGTGCAAGGTTCCACAGCTCCTAGCGATCTGAATCCCCAGGTATCGGAAGTTTCTTTCCACTTTCCTTAGCGGTAAGCCTTCTATCTCTCTACTCTGGTCCCCTGGATGTATCACAAATAATTCACTCTTCCCCATGTTTAGCCTATACCCCGAAAATTCCCCGAACCCCCTCAAAATTCGCATAACCTCTATCATCCCCCCCACTGGGTCTGACACGTATATAGGTCATCTGCGTATAACGAGACTCTGTGTTCTTCTCCCCCTCTAATCACCCCTCTCCATTTCCTGGAGTCTCTCAACGCCATGGCCAGAGGTTCAATTGCCAACGCGGACAACAATGGAGACAGCGGGCATCCCTGTCTTGTTCCCCTATATAATCGGAAATACTCCGATCTATGTCGACCTGTAACTACGCTTGCCGTTGGAGCCCCATAAAGAAGTCTAACCCAGCTAATAAACCCGTTCCCAAACCCAAACCTCGTTAACACTTCCCATAAATACTCCAACTCCACCCTATCAAATGCCTTCTCTGCGTCCATTGCCGCCACTATCTCTGCCTCCCCCTCCACTGGGGGCATCATTATCACCCCTAATAGTCGTCGCACGTTAACATTCAGTTGTCTCCCTTTTACGAACCCTGTCTGGTCTTCGTGCACCACCCCCGGGACACAGTCCTCTATTCTCGATGCCAGTACCTTTGCCAGCAATTTGGCGTCCACGTTCAATAGTGAAATAGGTCTATAGGACCCGCACTGCAACGGATCTTTGTCCCTCTTCAAAATTAGCGATATCGTCACCTCCGACATCATCGGGGGTAGAGTCCCCCCTTCCCTGGCCTCATTGAACGTCCTCGCCATCAACGGGGCCAACAAGTCCACATATTTTCTGTAATATTCCACCGGGAACCCGTCTGGCCCCGGGGCCTTCCCTGCTTGCATGCTTCCCAGTCCCTTAATAACCTCGTCCACCTCAATCGGCGCCCCCAGGCCTGCCACCTCCTGCTCCTCCACTTTCGGGAACCTCAATTGGTCCAGGAACTGCCGCATCCCCTCCTCTCCCTCTGGGGGTTGAGACCTATACAGTTCCTCATAGAAGGTCTTGAACACCTCATTTATCTTTCCTGCCCTTCGCACCGTGTCTCCCCTTTCGTCTCTAATTCCTCCTATCTCCCTCGCTGCTGCTCTCTTTCGCAATTGATGCGCCAACAGGCGACTAGCCTTTTCCCCATATTCATACCTCCTCCCCTGTGCCTTCCTCCACAGTACCTCCGCCTTTCTGGTGGTCAGAAGGTCAAACTCCGTCTGGAGTCGTCTCCTCTCCCTGTGCAATTCCTCCTCCGGGGTCTCTGCAAATTCCCTATCCACCCTTAAAATCTCCCCCAGTAATCTTTCCCTTTCCTTGGCCTCTGTTTTCCTTTTGTGGGCCCCAATTGAGATCAGCTCTCCTCTGACCACCGCTTTTAATGCTTCCCAGACCACACCCACAGGGACCTCGCCGTCGTCATTGACCTCCAGGTATCTCTCAATACACCCCCGCACTCTTGCACACACTCCCTCATCCGCCATCAGTCCCACATCTAATCGCCAGAGTGTTCTCTGCTCCCTGTCCTCTCCTACTTCCAGGTCCACCCAATGTGGGGCATGATCCGAAACCGCTATGGCTGAGTACTCAGCTTCTTCCACCCTAGAGATTAACGACCTTCCCAAAACAAAAAAATCTATCCGGGAGTACATTTTATGGACATGGGAGAAGAAGGAAAACTCCCTAGCCCTAGGTCTAAGAAATCGCCACTCCCCCCATTTGGTCCATAAAACCCTTAAGTACCTTGGCCGCTGCCGGCCTTCTTCCGGTCCTTGAGCTGGATCTATCTAGCCCCGGGTCCAGCACCGTATTAAAGTCCCCTCCTAAAATCAAGTTTCCTGCCTCCAGGTCCGGTATACGCCCCAGCATCCGTCTCATGAATCCCGCATCGTCCCAATTTGGGGCATACACATTAACCAACACGACCTCCATTCCCTCCAGCCTACCACTCACCATTACATATCTACCTCCGCTATCTGCTACGATGTTCTTTGCTTCAAATGCTACCCGTTTCCCCACCAAAATGGTCACCCCTCTGTTCTTTGCGTCCAGTCCTGAGTTGAACACCTGTCCCACCCATCCTTTCCTTAGCCTAACTTGGCCTGCCACCTTTAGGTGCGTCTCTTGGAGCATAACCACGTCTGCCCTTAGTCCTTTCAAATGCGCGAGCACTCGGGCCCTTTTTATCGGTCCATTCAGGCCTCTCACGTTCCACGTGATCAGCCTCACTAGGGGGCTACCTGCCCCCCTCCCGTGTCGGCTAGCCATTACCTTCTCTAGGCCAGTCCCATATCCCGCCTCCGCGCTCCCGCTCGCTCCCCCAGCGTCGCACACCATCCCCGCCCACCCACTCTTTAGCCATTTCCTTTTGGATTTCCGCAGCAGCAATCCAGCTGTCCCCCCCCCCCCGCTAGATCCATATCTAGCATGATTGCTCCCCCCATATCACTTCCGTAAGTCAGCTGACTTCAACTGACCCCGGCTACTCCTGCTCACTCCTCGACCCCCCCCGTGTGGGGGAACTCCCTTGCGCCTGTCTTCCCGCCTTATTCTTTCTGGCGCGGGAACATCCCTTTACCTGACCCGCCTCTTATGGCGCAGCTCCCTTTCCCCTCCTCCTCTCCTTCCCCATTCTCCGACTATGTCCCGTCTTTCCCCCCTCACCGGCGCCCACATTTCCCCAATGTCTCCCCCCTTCCCTGTTTACTTCTCAATTAACTTCCACCGTAACATTAACAAAAACAAGAACAATAACATTTCCTGCAGCATCAGTCCCTCAGTTCCGGTCCAATTTCTCTTCTTTAATGAAGGACCATGCTTCCTCCGCCGTCTCGAAATAATAGTGTCTCTCCTGATACGTGACCCATAGTCTTGCCGGCTGCAGCATCCCAAACTTCTCCTTCCTTTTATGCAACACCTCTTTGGCTCGGTTGAAGCTCGCCCTCCTTCTCGCCACCTCCGCACTCCAATTCTGGTATATCCGTACCACAGCATTCTCCCAACTGCTACTCCGCACCTTTTTAGCCCATCTCAAGACCTCTTCTCTGACCTTAAGGCGGTAAAATCGCACGATTATCGCCCTCGGTGGTTCTCCCGCTTTTGGTCTTCTCGCCGGAATCCGATTTGCCCACTCCACCTCCATGGGGCCCGCAGGGGCCTCAGCACCCATCAATGAGCTCAGCATCTTACTTGCGTACTCTCCACAGTCCACTCCTTCCACACCCTCAGGGAGACCTAGTATCCGAAGGTTCTTCCTTCTGGCTCCGTTTTCTAGGGCCTCGATCCTTTCAGTACACTTTTTATGAAGTGCCTCGTGCGTCTGAGACTTAACCGCCAGGCCCAAGATCTCGTCCTCAATATCTGTCACCTTCTGCTCCACCACGCGGAGCTCAGTCTTCTGGGTCTTTAATGTCTCCTTGAGCCCCTCAATTGCCTGTAGCATCGGGGTCAACACCTCCCTCTTCAGCAGCTCCACGCACCGTCTCACAATTTCATCCTGCTCAGGCCCCCATGTCGCCTGCGCTTTCTCCGCCGCCATCTTGTATTTCTCTCCCTTTGACCTTTTGGTCGATGATTCCTCGGGCTGCAGCCGCCGCCAGTTTTTTTCCTCCTTCGTTCGGGGGGGGACTCCCTTCCCACACACCCCACACCGGGTCGCGTCGTCGAAAAATTCCCCGTTGGGGCTCTTAAAAGAGCCCGAAGGTCCGTCGGAGCTGGAGCCGCCGAAACCTGCGGCTAGCTCGGCATCACCGCAACCGGAAGTCTCCTTTAAAAGCTATTTTTGACGTGTCAGTTTTGTTTTCTCCATCTTGCTCTCTAAAATTAACTTCTTTGCTGTCTCACATCCCAGTTTAGTGAGCACACCATGATCATATTCCTCTAAACAATGCAACACATGTCTAAACGCATATTTTCAGTTATATAGGTAAGTAAGTAACCCACTAAAATATAGCATTTGGCATTCTGCGGACCATAACATTTTTGCTTGTTTCTGTGGGTTGAGTCGACATGGATGCTGTTTTACCTGGTTAATTTCACTAAGTCTACATCATGTTCAGTTAATATAGTGCACCCCAGTGTGTCACTACAAATCATCTTATTCTTTTGCAGTAGCCTTATGAGATCTTTCTGGTTTTTTTTATTCCTCCTTGGGATGTGGGCGTTGCTGGTTGGACCAGCATTTGTTACCTAATTGCCCTTGGACTGAGTGGCTTGCTAGGCTAGTGGTGGGCAGTTGAGTCAACCGCATAGCTGTGTCGATCTGGATCATGTAGGGCAGACCGGGTAAGGATGGCAGATTTCCTTCACTGAAGGACATTAGTGAACTTGATTATTTTTTACGACAATCGGCAATGGTTTCATGGTCATCATTAGGCTTTTAATTCCAGATTTGTATTGAATTCAAATTTCACCATGTGCCATGATGGGATTTGAACCCGGGACACCAGATCATGACCCTGGGTCTCTGGATTACTAATCCAGTGACAATACCGCTACGCCAGCGCCTCCTAAGTATGCTCTTCTAAGTTTTCAAACTCGGTATCTAACTGTTCTAGTATTATCGGATTTGCTAATTCTACCACAGGAGGGTCGCTCTTTGAACTGTTGATCTCTTCCCCTACCTCACTCTTACCATCTCTGCCCTCTTCCACGACTTCTATCACCTGATACTAATTTCTTCCCATCCTCATCCCTACGATGGTATTTTTTCAAGGTATTTCTGTGGCATAATCGGTCATTCTTCCGACGGTCAGGCGTATTTATTAGGTAAGTTACCTGACTCACCCTCCTAACTACCTTAAGGGGCCGCAAAATTTTGGTTTCAGAGGTTCGCCCTGCAAAGGCAACAATACCAATATCTCATCTCCAGCTTGGGATGTTTAGGACTTGGTATGTTTGCCCACATTCTTTCTCCCAAACCCTTAAAATGCTCTTGGGCTACCTGCTGAGCTCCTGTGAGTCTTTCCAGAGACGTGGACACATAATCCAACATTGAGGATTCGTTTTTTTGTTTTTGAAACTTCTCTTTCATCAACTTTAATGGAACCTGTATTTCATGGCCATAAACCAGTTCAAATGGGCTAAACGCATTAGGTTCATTTGGTGAATCCCTGGTGGCAAATAGTAAACAAAATCCAATCCCTTGTCTCAATCTCTTGGATATTCATGGCTCTAGGCCCTAATCATGGGTTTGAGTCTAATATCTCTCCAAAGCTCCCTGAGTTTTGGGGTGACTTTAGTGGCTTGATACTTAAACTATGAATCATGTTCTGGCAAATTTTAGACATCGAAGATAGAACCCTGGTCAGATTGTACTTCTAAAGGTACACCATAGTGTATGAAGAACTGCATCAACTTTTTCACTACTAATTATCTGTAATTGTTTTTAAAGGTATTGCTTCTGGAAACCGGTGGTCA
This sequence comes from Scyliorhinus torazame, assembly GCF_047496885.1. Lineage (NCBI taxonomy): Eukaryota > Metazoa > Chordata > Chondrichthyes > Carcharhiniformes > Scyliorhinidae > Scyliorhinus > Scyliorhinus torazame. The sequence goes on along the minus strand of NC_092712.1, from coordinate 170,205,480 downwards.
TATCCATTACCATAACATATACTGATGCCCTGCCTTCGTTTTAGGCAATGGTCTTATGCAATCTACCAATACCTGACTAAATGGTTCTTCAAACACTGGTACGAGTATCAAAGGTGCTGGTCTAATCATATTCTGTGGTTTACCTATTACCTGACAGGTATGATAGGTTCTACAGAAATGCTACACCCTTACGCAGTCCTGGCCAGTAAAATGCCTGTTGACTGATTCCTGAGTTTTCCAAATTCCCACATGTCCTTCCATTGAATCTCATGTGCTACCCGCAGTATTTACCACCATATTTGGATGGTGCCACTATGTGATGAACAACCGTCCATCGGTCCATGAGGATGTCTCCACATCCTCATCAGAACTCCGTTCTTAACATAATAGCACTCTGGAACCCCTTCTGCCTCAACTTCTGTGAGAGCCGGCTGTGTTAATCTATGTAACACTGGGCGTAGTCAGATAATATAGTGGTATTTTAAAAGAGGATAGAAAGGACAACAAGGACCCCTACATCAGACTCCTATTCATTGACTACAGCTCCACTTTCAACACCATAATCCCAGCCAAGCTCATATCAAAACTCCAAAACCTGGGACTTGGCTCCTCCCTCTGCAACTGGATCCTCGACTTCCTAACCCATAGACCACAATCAGTAAGGATGAACAGCAACACCTCTTCCACTATAGTCCTCAATACTGGGGCCCCACAAGGCTGCATACTTGGCCCCCTACCATCATTCCTGTACACACACGACTATGTGGAAAAATGTGGCTCCAACTTCATCTACATGTTTGTGGATGACACGACCGTAGTGGGTCGGATCTCAAACAACAATGAGTAAGAGTACAGAAGGGAGATGGAGAACCTAGTGGAGTGATGTAATGACAACAATCTCTCTCTCTCAATGTCAGCAAAACTAAAGAGCTGATCATTGACTTCAGAAGCAAAGTATCATACACGTCCCTGTCTGCATCAATGGTGCCGAGGTGGAAATGGTTAACAGCTTCAAATTCCTAGGTGTACACATCAACAACAGTCTGTCTTGGTCCACCCACGTCAACGCTATGACCAAGAAACCATAACAGCACCTACACTTCCTCTGGAAACGAAGGAAATTTGGCATGTCCACATTGACCCTCAACAATCTTTACAAATGTACCATAGAAAGCATCCTATTTGGCTGTATCACAGCTTGGTATCGCAACTGCTCGGCTCAAGACCATAAGAAACTACAGAGAGCTGTGAACACAGCCCAGTCCATGACGTGAACCCACCTCCCATCCATTGACTGTCTACACCTCCCTTAGGAAAGCGGGCAGCATAATCAAAGACCCCTCTCATCTGGGTTAATCTCTCTTCCATCGGGGAGAAGATACAAAAGTCTGAGAACACTCAATAACAGATTCAACAACAGCTTCCCTGCTGTTACCCGACTCCTGAATGACCCTCTTATGGACTGAGCTGACCTCTCCATGCATCCTCTCTACTGTGTAGCACTACACTCCTATGCTTCACCCAATGTTTTTGTGTATTTATCGTATGTCCACAATGTTTTTCATGTATGGAACGATCTGGAGAGAGAGTTCTCAGGGTCCGGCAAAACTGAGGAAGAGGTTTTACTAATTTAGAGTATCCAAATATTATTTGTGCTAACCACTGCGCCACCATGCTGCCCGAGGAAGAGGTTTTTGAGGGGGGCGGAGGGCCCAAGATAATGGAACTCAAATTGCCATTGGACCGTTTTGGTCCTAAAGGCCCCATCTCTTCCTACCTGTCAACCGTGCTCTCCGATTTGCTTTCACTCATCTCTTTTGTCATGAACAAGGATTTCCTTTTATGTTCCTCCTTGCAAACATTGTGGCTTAAATTTACTATTTTGTAAAATTAGTGGCCAAAAGTCATGAAATAGTCAATTTCCTGATATGAAAGTTGTGCGAAATTCCAAAATTTAATGCATTATTATTGGATTTGTTGACTTATGTACCCGTTAAATACTTTTGAAGGGTATTTGGAATGGGTGGCAGAATTGGACTTCTCTTTCAGAAAAATAACAGTGGCAGGATCAGTCAAATGTTCTTCCTTCCATGTTCAAAACTTCGGTTGCCATTACTTTCCTGTGAAAACTCTTGCCCTATGACTCTGACTAGAAGTAAATGTTATCTATTTAGTCAAATTGCAAAGTGCATTACAACATACTATTCAAAACTGTTTCGGAAATGACTGGTTCAATCCAAGAAAAAAATTGTAAAAATGTCACCCTCGACCTTCATTAACAAAATATGGAATATAATTAATTGTCATAAATCTGACCGACCACCAGTGTCTGTCACTGCAAACAGCTGATTTGGACTGTAAATCTATAACTGTAAGATTAGTTAGGAATACAAAATTTGACATTGTAATCAAACTTTTGTGAAATGTCCAGCAGTAGCATACAATAGCCACCTGATGGCACCATGGCAGCATTATACTTGCAGCATCATATATCAGGAAACCCAAATAAAAGCCAAGCTACCTGTGCTTGATGGCCCAAACTCCACCATGTGCAGCCCACAGAATATCAACTCACTCTCTTTAAAATTTCCTCCTCCCTTCTGGGACAGAGTCAGCAGTTTCTTTACCAATACCCCTTATCTGTCATCACAAAAAACGGATATGATAGACAATGGCTCCTGGGGTAGCAATTTTAAATTGGCATGCAGAGTACTCCGAGCTGCTGCTTTATTTGGTGGCGCCACCGATTCCTCGATCGATTACAGACAGTTCAAGCACTATTGGAGCAAGTGTCTCTCTGCAATTCTAGTCTTTATTAGTCCTGGTTTCTGTGAACAATTTTGGTCTCCTTGTCTAAAGAACAATATACCGGCATTGGAGGCAGTCCAGAGAAGGTTCGTTAGGTTGATCCCGAGTATGGAGCGAGTTTCTTGTGAGGAGGTTGGACTTGTATGCATTGGATTCTCAGGGGCCTTGACAGGGTAGATGCTGAAGGGTTGTATTCCCATGTGGGAGAGTATAGGACCAAAGGGCATAATCATAAGAGTGAAGGGTCGCCCATTTAAGGCCAAGATGCGGAGGAATTTATTTTCTGAGCGGAGTGAATCTGTGGAATTCTTTACTGCAGAGGGCTTTAAGAGGCTGGGTCGTTATGTTTGTTCAAGGCTGAGATAGACAGATTTTTAGTCAATAAGGGAATCCAGTGTTATGGTGATAGATGCCTTACAGCGCAGGAGGCCATTCGGCCCATTGAGTTTGCACTGATCCTCTGAAAGAGCAGCCTATCTTGGCCCACTCCCCACCCTATCCCGGTAACCCCATAACCCCACCTAACATACACATCCTTGGACACTACGGGGCAATTTAGCATGGCCAATCCACCTAACCTGCATATCTTTGGACTGTGGGAGTAAGCTGGAGCACCCGGAGGAAACCCACGCAGACACGGGGGAGAATGTGCTCCACAAAGACAGTAACCGAAGGCCGGAATTGAACCAGGGTCCCTGGTGCTGTGAGGCAACAATGCTGACCACTGTGCCACCATGCCGCTGGGAAAGTGGAGTTGAGGATCATCATATCAGATCAGTCATGATCTCATTGAATGGCGGAGCAGACTCAATGGGCCAAATGGCCTATTTCTGCTCCTACGTTGTATGGTTCCATGTCGAAAAGGCCAGGAAGCTGTGTGGTTGGCAGGAGTACGAAGAGGAAGCATTTGTTGCTTGGTATTAAGCAGGAAGAGGAATTACTAATGCGGCTTGAGAAGCAGGCCGCCGTGAAAAGATTAAGTCAAGAATGTGGCGTAGGTAGATCGAACATTTAGGATTTGAAGAAGCAAAATAAGAAGTTACTTAAATTTTACACTGACAGTAATATGCCCAAGTGAATGGATAATAGGAAAACACTTTGTCAGTAAAAGACTTCCATTTGGACAAAATGTTACATTGGATCAGGCACCATTGGACCGAAAAATATCCATCGAATCGCATTATTATTCTGACCCAAGCACACCATGTGAATACTCATCTAAATGGTATAACAAATTTTGAAAACACCATGGTATATGTCTGCTGAAAGTATGTGGTAAAAAAGCTTCAGCTGACCATGAAGCTGCAGAGGCGTAATTAGATAAATTTTCTACAATAATCTCAGAAGATAAACAGCAGAGTAGCATACAAATGCTAATATGCTAATGAGACCTCATTATATTGGAGATGTGTTCCTAGGAAGATCTATGTAATGGTGGATGAGACAGCATCAATGGGCTTCAAAGATTCCAAGGAACAGCTTACTGCCCTCGGATGTTGAAATGCAGCATGTGTGCACAGGTGTAAATTGCTTATTATTGGTAAAAGCCAGAATCCTAGGTCTTTCCAGGGATCAGGATTTTTCTTGATAAGACCTGTGGAGGATTGTCTGAATGTTGACAATGATGCTCCAGTTCACCTCCAACTCACAGTGCAATATGCGACATGGGCATGAATAAGAATAAAGAGAATGAGAGTGACAATGATGATGGAAATGGTGCATTGGATGCATCAGAAAAAGTGTCTGTTGACAGGTGCAGCATTACGAAGGAATTGATTTATGGAATGGAGGAGACGAGTTTTATTACAGTGCAACATGTTATCTACAAAATACAAGCAGTGAAAGAAAGGCTCACGTGTTTGAAACAACTTGAGCTTCAGGATATTTTAAAAAGAGATATGATGGAACCTCAGCTTCTCCAACCTGTGTCTGTGCACAAGCTTACCGCCCCAGGCATTCCTTCTGATACTGACTGACTCATCTTCAGTTGAGATGCAATTTAAGAAAATGAAAAAGTAAAATAAAACAATCATTTTTATTTTTTATTGCTCATACTTTATTCCATGTATTATAAGTTCACTGTATCTGCTGAGCCAAGTGCCCAAAATCCGTAAATTCCCCAAATCCAGCGTACGTGTAGTCCAGAGCTTCTTAAATCAAGGGTCTGGTACTTGTACAAGGAAATTATGCAGGATATCCATAATTTCTTGGTTGTCCAATTGTTCATCATCATTCCTGCCTTTCACATGTCCATTCTTCAGCTCCGCGTTTACTTCCGTACACTTGCTGAAGTCATTATATTGTTTTATGCAATCCTAATCTTATGGTCTACTTTTGCTTGTACAAACCTTTTTTAACCATCCTCATCTTCTTGTACTAATTTCTGTTCATCACTTGAACTTGAAGACCTGTGTTTGAGGGACACACTTTATCCGCACAATGTTGTGTATATTGGTGATTCAGCTAAGGAAACTCAATGGAAGTCTGATATAAAATACCATAGAATTTCTACAGTGCAGAAGGAGGCCATTTCGCCCATCGAGTCTGCACCGGCCCTCTTGATAGAGCATCCTACCCAAGCCCACTGTCCCGCCCTATCCCTGTAACCCCATAATCCCCCCCCCCCTAACATGCGCATCTTTGGACTGTGGGAGGAAACCGAAACAACGGAAGAAACCCACGCAGACACGGGGAGAAAGTGCAAACTTTCCACAGACGGTCACCCAAGGCTGGAATTGAACCCAGGTTCCTGGCGCTCTGAGGCAGCAGTGCTAATCACTGTGCCACCACGCTGCCCCACAGTTAAGTAATAAAAAGAAGGTAGAAACGTGACATCCAGCCGTGATGGAAATAGTGTGACAGGACATAGTATTTGTGGGTGACTGAAAAGCAGTTGCACATAGACAGAAAATTTGATATATTATTGGTAAATTACCCATGACTTTGTTCATGGTGAGAATATACTAGTTCCTTTAGCAATGCACTCAATGTAGGGTCTGATTCAGGTTTTTGTATTGCTGGATATAAGAACATAAGAACTAGGAGCAGGAGTAGGGCATCTGGCCCCTCGAGCCTGCTCCGCCATTCAATGAGATAATGGCTGATTTTTGTGGACTCAGCTCCATTTTCCGGCCTGGACACCATAACCATTAATCCCTTTATATCTATCTTTATCTTAAAAACATTTAATGAAGGAGCCTCAACTGCTTCACTGGGCAGGGAATACCATAGATTCACAACCCTTTGGGTGAAGAGGTTCCTCCTAAACTCAGTCCTAAATCTACTTCCCCTTATTTTGAGGCTATGCCCCCTAGTTCTGCTTTCACCCGCCAGTGGAAACAACCTGCCCGCATCTATCCTATCTATTCCCTTCATAATTTTATATGTTTCTATAAGATCCCCCTTCATCCTTCTAAATTCCAATGAGTACAGTCCCAATCTGCTCAACCTTTCCTCGTAATCCAACCCCTTCAGCTCTGGGATTAACCTAGTGAATCTCCTCTGCACACCCTCCAGCGCCAGTACGTCCTTTCTCAGGTAAGGAGACCAACACTAAACACAATACTCCGGGTGTGGCCTCACTAACACCTTATACAATTGCAGCATAACCTCCCTAGTCTTAAACTCCATCCCTCTAGCAATGAAGGACAAAACTCCATTTGCCTTCTTAATCACCTGTTGCACCTGTATACCAACTTTTTGCGACTCATGCACTAGCACACCCAGGTCTCTCTGCACAGCAGCATGTTTTAATATTTTATCATTTAAATAATCCGTTTTGCTGTTATTCTTACCAAAGTGGATAGCCTTACATTTGTCAACATTGTATTCCATCTGCCAGACCCTAGCCCATTCACTTAACCTATCCAAATCCCTCTGCAGACTTCCAGTATCCTCTGCACTTTTTGCTTTACCACGCATCTCAGTGTCGTCTGCAAACTTGGACACGTTGCACTTGGTCCCCAACTCCAAATCATCTATATGAATTGTGGGCCCAACACTGATTCCTGAGGGACACCACTAGCTACTGATTGCCAACCAGAGAAGCACCCATTAATCCCCACTCTTTGCTTTCTATTAATTAACCAATCCTCTATCCATGCTACTACTTTACCCTTAATGCCAATCATCTTTATCTTATGCAGCAACCTTTTGTGTGGCACCTTGTCAAAAGCTTTCTGGAATTCCAGATATACCACATCTATTGGCTCCCCGTTATTTACCGCACTGGTAATGTCCTCAAAAAATTCCACTAAATTAGTTAGGCACGACCTGCCCTTTATGAACCCATGTTGCGTCTGCCCAATGGGACAATTTCCATCCAGATGCCTCGCTATTCCTTCCTTGATAGATTCCAGCATCTTCCCTACTACCAAAGTTAAGCTAACTGGCCTATAATTACCTGCTTTCTGCCTGCCTGCCTTTTTTAAACAGTGGTGTCACATTTGCTAATTTCCAATTCGCCGGGCCCACCCCAGAGTCTAGTGCATTTTGGTAAATTATCACCAATGCATTTGCAATTTCCGTAGCCACCTCTTTTAGCACTCTGGGATGCATTCCATCAGGGCCAGGAGACTTGTCTATCTTTAGCCCCATTAGCTTGCCCATCACTACCTCCTTAGTGATAACAATCATCTCAAGGTCCTCACCTGTCATAGCCTCATTTCCATCAGTCACTGGCATGTTATTTGTGTCTTCCACTGTGATGACCGACCCAAAAAACCTGTTCAGTTCCTCAGCCATTTCCTCATCTCCCATTATTAAATCTCCCTTCTCATCCTCTAAAGGACCAATATTTACCTTAGCCACTCTTTTTTCTTTTATATATTTGTAAAAACCTTTACTATCTGTTTTAATATTCTGAACAAGTTTACTCTCATAATCTATCTTACTTTTTGTAGCTTTTTTAGTAGGTTTCTGTTGCTCTGTTGCCCACTAAAGATTTCCCAGTCCTCTAGTCTCCCACTAATCTTTGTCACTTTGTATGCTTTTTCCTTCAATTTGATACTCTCCCTTATTTCCTTAGATATCCACGGTCGATTTTCCCTCTTTCTATTGTCCTTCCTTTTTGTTGGTATAAACCTTTGCTGAGCACTGTGAAAAATTGCTTGGCAGGTTCTCCACTGTTCCTCAACTGTTTCACCATAAAGTCTTTGCTCCCAGTCTACCTTAGCTAGTTCTTCTCTCATCCCATTGTAACCTCCTTTGTTTAAGCACAAAACATTAGTGTTTGATTTTACCTTCTCACCCTCCATCTGTATTTTAAATTCCACCATATTGTGTTCACTCCTTACGAGAGGATCTCTAACTATGAGATCATTAATCAATCCTGTCTCATTACACAGGACCAGATCTAGGACTGCTTATTCCCTCGTAGGTTCCATTACATACTGTTCTAGGAAGCTATCGCGGATACATTCTAGAAACTCCTCCTCAAGGCTGCCTTGACCGACCTGGTTAAACCAATCGACATGTAGATTAAAATCCCCCATGATAACTGCTGTACCATTTCTACATGCATCCGTTATTTCTTTGTTTATTGCCTGCCCCACCATAATGTTACTATTTGGTGGCCTATAGACTACTCCTATCTGTGACTTTTTTGCCTTACTATTCCTGATTTCCACACAAATGGATTCAACCTTATCCTCCATAGCACCGATGTCATCCCTTACTATTGCCCGGATGTCATCCTTAAATAACAGAGCTACACCACCTCCTTTACCATCCACTCTGTCCTTCCGAATAGTTTGATACCCTTGGATATTTAACTCCCAATCGTGACCATCCTTTAACCATGTTTCAGTAATGGCCACTAAATCATAGTTATTCACGATGATTTGCGCCATCAACTCAATTACCTTATTCCGAATACTATGAGCATTCATGTAAAGTACACTTATGTTGGCTTTTATACCTCTGTTTTGAATCTTAACACCTTGTTCAGTAACCTCTCCTGAGTTATTTTTCGTCTTAACTTTTCTCCTAATTTTCCTTGTCGTTGAACCCATATCTTCATGTAACAATCTGCCGTGTCGCTTTCCATTTATGTTTTTGCTTCCCGTTTTATTCCTTTTAGTATTACAGGGCCTATTCACTGAGCTCTCTTCAGTCACTGTACCTTGTACTGTCGCCCTTTTTGATTTTTGACTATGGCTTCTCTGCCTTACACTTCACTCCTCACTGCCTTTATTTCTGTCCCTGTTTTACTACCTTCCGACTTCCTGCATCGGTTCCCATCCTCCTGCCACATTAGTTTAAACACCCCCCAACCGCTCTAGCAAATAACCCCCCGAGGACATCAGTTCCAGTCCTGCCCAGGTGTAACCCGTCCATCTGGATGGTGGGTGGTGAAGGGGAAGGAGAGATGTAATGCATCTAGAAAGAATTCTTGTTCCTTTGCTCTTTCATGTGAACGCACACCTGCCATTGTTTCCTCAACCCTCACCAATATCATGCCTTGCTGTTTGCTACGACTAGCTAGCATCAGTGAGTAGTGTGTGAGCATACAATGATGAGGTAGTGTATACAACTTTAGAAGGGAAACTAGGGAAAGAAAGTGTGTTATGTGTTAAGTGGAAGCAGGAATCATGTGGCCTGTGGAATTTTGGGAGATAGTGATGGAGAGCTGTATTGGTATTGATCCGACATGCACCCCCACTTGCCTTGCATCTGTTCCTAATTTGTTTAGCCTCTCCGCTCCGAATATCCTTTCGTTTCCCCACCTTCTCAAACTTCTTTTTTTTTTAAATTTAGAGTACCCAATTCATTTTTTCCAATTGAGGGGCAATTTAAATCTACCTACCCTGCATGTCTTTGGGTTGTGGGGGAGAAACCCACGCAAACACGGGGAGAATGTGAAAACTCCACACGGACAGTGACCCGGAGCCGGGGTTGAACCTGGGTCCTCGGCTCCGTGAGGCAGCAGCACTAACCACTGTGCCACTGTGCTGCCCTTCTTCTCAACCTTCTTATCTTACCTTCTCTCGTCCTCTCCTCCCTTCCATTTTACTCCAGCTTCTCTTGCAGCATTATCCCCTTCTCTTAACCCCTACCCCTCCATTCATCTTCTGTCTTCCCTCTTACTCTTCTCCTGTATCCAATTTCTGTTCTAACAAATAAACACAGAAAATGCTAGAATTACACAGTAGATCTGGCAGCAACTGCTAGAAAGAGAAAAGTAAATGTTAGAAATGCTTTTATGTAGCTGAAATGGGGGAGGGTGAAAAAGAACAAATGGAAAAGTAGAGTGGTAACGGGACAAGTAAAGAAACAAAAAATGGGTGCAGAGCAGGTGTGAACAGCAGAATAATGAACAGCTGTCACCAGAAAGCACAGCAAGCAAAACAAGATTCAGGCCAACACGTGCAAAGAAAAGTAAGCAAAATGGGGGAGTGGAGATTACGGTCTGAAATTGTTGAACTCCGTGTTTGAATTCAAAGATGAGGCATTGTTCCTCAAGCTTCATTGGGAAACTGCAGTAGGCTTAGGGCCAATATGTCAGGGCAAGGTGGAACATTAAAGCGACCGGCCACCAGCCGTTTGGGGTCAGATTTGTGAACTTAATGAAGGTGTTCCATAAAGTGGTCGCCCAATCTCTCTTTGGCCCTATAATATAGAGAAGTGAACAGCAAATACAATATTGTAAATCAAAGGAAATACAGGTAAACCACTGTGCCATCTAGAAGGGTATTTGGAGCATTGGTTGATGAGGTGAGAGGAGGAAAAAGGTCTGGTGTTGCATCTCCAGCACATCCATGGAAAGGAGCTGGGAGTGATTGTGGAGTGGACAAGAGTGTCACAGAGGGAATGGTCCCTTCAGAATGCTGACAGGGAGGGGAAGATGTGTTTGTTGGTGCAATCACGCTGGAGGTGACGAAAATGGTAGAGTCATTGAATACAGAGGCTGGTGTGGGAATAAAAGGTGAGGACAAGCAACCCTATTGTGGTTCTGGGAGGGAGGAGAGCAGAGATGTGGGAAATGACCGAGAACCCTGTCAACCATGGGGGGGGGGGTGGGGAGGGGGGGCTGTCAGAAAAGTCATTGCAATTGATCTTTGCAGCTGATAGAACTCTGGAAAGTCCTGCTTAATGCAGAGATGGATAAATGGCTTGGTCTTCAACATACAGGCCAGGATCCTGTTCATTTGTTAACTTGGCTCTAACCATGTCATTGATCGTGGAAACAAGTTGACTGAGAATTTGCTTGGTTAGGAGCGCATCTACAATCCCTCCTTAGACCTGATGAAGTGGTTGGAAATGGTAACCAAAGCTTTTCAGGACAAGGAAAGGTGCCTTCCTACCTTCCAGCAGCAGCCCCTCTCTCAGGTGCTCAGCCATACCAAAAGAACACCATTGCCTCACAGGGCTGTATTAAGACGTCACCAACCTTTGGCTGTCTCCTTCCCTCTTCTGGCATCTCACAAGCCCACTTTAACTTGATTTTGCTGCCCTTCAGCTTTCTCTCTTTAATTTGGAGCCTTTTCCTCTGCCCCCAACCTTTAACTTCACAGAACAGGATCTTGTTCAGACTCCTGCTCTTGTTCCTTGACTTAAATGTTTTCCTGGGACTTCCTTTTTCTCCCACACCCTGGTTTCTGAGACTTCTCCTGTTTTTTGGGGGGGCGGGGGGGAGAATCAGCATTTTGCAGTTCCCCTCCTGTATCCAGCCTTGGCTCCTTTTTCCAACTGAACTAAAACTGTTTTCTATTTGTTCCTATGACTGTGTGGGCCCCTGTTGCTTGGCAACAGCCCAGTTCTTTCCTATTTGCTTTAACTTCCCTAAGTTCCTACCCCCCCCCCCCCCTTTGATAACACAGCTGTCCACTTCACGGATTTATAAAACCTCATTAAAATGCAGGTACACAAAAAAAGCAGACTTGCAGGCAACTCTAAAGTGAAACCATGACTTGGTTTGCCATTTCTCAACACCAATATAAATGAAGCTTACTAAAGCTATAGTTTATTCCCAACACCCACAAATACAAATCAACTTCCTTAACTATCTCTATTTACTAACAACAGGTACACAATGAGCTGACGACCTACAATTCTCTCTTGTGTTCATAAATATAACCATGTAGAATATGATGCCTATACCAGATGTACTGTGCTTTTTATAGGATATGTATCCCCAGGGGGGTGGGCATGGGAGCAATAGGTCAGAAGGTGAGAGCATTGAGGGAGAACTAGGGAATAGGGACAGTGTGGCTCTGAGGCAGAGCAGACGGGGAGAAGTTGCTGAACACAGCGGGTCTGGTGGCCTGAAGTGCATATGTTTTAATGCAAGGAGCATTACGGGTAAGGCAGATGAACTTAGAGCTTGGATTACTACTTGGAACTATGATGTTGTTGCCATTACAGAGACCTGGTTGAGGGAAGGGCAGGATTGGCAGCTAAACGTTCCAGGATTTAGATGTTTCAGGCGGGATAGAGGGGGATGTAAAAGGGGAGGCGGAGTTGCGCTACTTGTTCAGGAGAGTATCACAGCTATACAGCGAGAGGACACCTCAGAGGGCAGTGAGGCTATATGGGTAGAGATCAGGAATAAGAAGGGTGCAGTCACAATGTTGGGGGTATACTACAGGCCTCCCAACAGCCAGCGGGAGATAGAGGAGCAGATAGGTAGACAGATTTTGGAAAAGAGTAAAAACAACAGGGTTGTGGTGATGGGAGACTTCAACTTCCCCAATATTGACTGGGACTCACTTAGTGCCAGGGGCTTAGATGGGGCAGAGTTTGTAAGGAGCATCCAGGAGGGCTTCTTAAAACAATATGTAAACAGTCCAACTAGGGAAGGGGCGGTACTGGACCTGGTGTTGGGGAATGAGCCCGGCCAGGTGGTGGATGTTTCAGTAGGGGAGCATTTCGGTAACAGTGACCACAATTCAGTAAGTTTTAAAGTACTGGTGGACAAGGATAAGAGTGGTCCGAGGATGAATGTGCTAAATTGGGGGAAGGCTAATTATAACAATATTAGGCGGGAACTGAAGAACATAGATTGGGGGCGGATGTTTGAGGGCAAATCAACATCTGACATGTGGGAGGCTTTCAAGTGTCAGTTGAAAGGAATACAGGACAGGCATGTTCCTGTGAGGAAGAAAGATAAATACGGCAATTTTCGGGAACCTTGGATGACGAGTGATATTGTAGGCCTCGTCAAAAAGAAAAAGGAGGCATTTGTCAGGGCTAAAAGGCTGGGAACAGACGAAGCCTGTGTGGCATATAAGGAAAGTAGGAAGGAACTTAAGCAAGGAGTAAGGAGGACTAGAAGGGGTCATGAAAAGTCATTGGCAAATAGGGTTAAGGAAAATCCCAAGGCTTTTTACACTTACATAAAAAGCAAGAGGGTAGCCAGGGAAAGGGTTGGCCCACTGAAGGATAGGCAAGGGAATCTATGTGTGGAGCCAGAGGAAATGGGCGAGGTACTAAATGAATACTTTGCATCAGTATTCACCAAAGAGAAGGAATTGGTAGATGTTGAGTCTGGAGAAGGGGGTGTAGATAGCCTGGGTCACATTGTGATCCAAAAAGACGAGGTGTTGGGTGTCTTAAAAAATATTAAGGTAGATAAGTCCCCAGGGCCGGATGGGATCTACCCCAGAATACTGAAGGAGGCTGGAGAGGAAATTGCTGAGGCCTTGACAGAAATCTTTGGATCCTCGCTGTCTTCAGGGGATGTCCCGGAGGACTGGAGAATAGCCAATGTAGTTCCTCTGTTTAAGAAGGGTGGCAGGGATAATCCCGGGAACTACAGGCCGGTGAGCCTTACTTCAGTGGTAGGGAAATTACTGGGGAGAATTCTTCGAGACAGGATCTACTCCCATTTGGAAGCAAATGGACGTATTAGTGAGAGGCAGCACGGTTTTGTGAAGGGGAGGTCGTGTCTCACTAACTTGATAGAGTTTTTCGAGGAGGTCACTAAGATGATTGATGCAGGTAGGGCAGTAGATGTTGTCTATATGGACTTCAGTAAGGCCTTTGACAAGGTCCCTCATGGTAGACTAGTACAAAAGGTGAAGTCACACGGGATCAGGGGTGAACTGGCAAGGTGGATACAGAACTGGCTAGGCCATAGAAGGCAGAGGGTAGCAATGGAGGGATGCTTTTCTAATTGGAGGGCTGTGACCAGTGGTGTTCCACAGGGATCAGTGCTGGGACCTTTGCTCTTTGTAGTATATATAAATGATTTGGAGGAAAATGTAACTGGTCTGATTAGTAAGTTTGCAGACGACACAAAGGTTGGTGGAATTGCGGATAGCGATGAGGACTGTCTGAGGATACAGCAGGATTTAGATTGTCTGGAGACTTGGGCGGAGAGATGGCAGATGGAGTTTAACCTGGACAAATGTGAGGTAATGCATTTTGGAAGGGCTAATGCAGGTAGGGAATATACGGTGAATGGTAGAACCCTCAAGAGTATTGAAAGTCAAAGAGATCTAGGAGTACAGGTCCACAGATCACTGAAAGGGGCTACACAGGTGGAGAAGGTAGTCAAGAAGGCATACGGCATGCTTGCCTTCATTGGCCGGGGCATTGAGTATAAGAATTGGCAAGTCATGTTGCAGCTGTATAGAACCTTAGTTAGGCCACACTTGGAGTATAGTGTTCAATTCTGGTCGCCACACTACCAGAAGGATGTGGAGGCTTTAGAGAGGGTGCAGAAGAGATTTACCAGAATGTTGCCTGGTATGGAGGGCATAAGCTATGAGGAGCGATTGAATAAACTCGGTTTGTTCTCACTGGAACGAAGGAGGTTGAGGGGCGACCTGATAGAGGTACACAAAATTATGAGGGGCATAGACAGAGTGGATAGTCAGAGGCTTTTCCCCAGGGTAGAGGGGTCAATTACTAGGGGGCATAGGTTTAAGGTGAGAGGGGCAAAGTTTAGAGTAGATGTACGAGGCAAGTTTTTTACGCAGAGGGTAGTGGGTGCCTGGAACTCACTACCGGAGGAGGTAGTGGAGGCAGGGACGATAGGGACATTTAAGGGGCATCTTGACAAATATATGAATAGGATGGGAATAGAAGGATACGGACCCAGGAAGTGTAGAAGATTGTAGTTTAGTCGGGCAGTATGGTCGGCACGGGCTTGGAGGGCCGAAGGGCCTGTTCCTGTGCTGTACATTTCTTTGTTCTTTGTTCTTTGTTCTTTGTATCCTGATGGATGGTTATAGATTTGAGAAATTAACTGCTTCTCTCTCCACAGATGCTACTAGACATGCTGAGTATTTCCAGCGTTTTCTGCTCCGATTTTCAGCATCTGCAGCATTTTACTTTTGCACTTTTTTATTTGTGGGAAAATAGCTGTACAAATTCGATAAAAATTACTTTGAGGTCTATCCAAAAAGTGATTGCAACTTTGATTTTAATAGTTTCATAAGATTCGGTCAAAGCATGGGTTAAGGCATTCAGCCAAGCAGAGAGCACAATTTTAAGCCCAATATATTTAGCATGGAACTAATGGCAGGTTTACAGCACCTTGCTTTATCATTAATCTGTGGACAATGATGACCTAATTTGATAATTCAGCTAGCAAATATGGATGTTTTGAAACTATTCCCTTCTTCAGTGACCAACCAATATTGGGCACCTTAGCAGCAAACCTATTTTGTCACCTATTGTCGCTTGCCAAGTTTTTTGGTATAGCACTCTGTTTATTGTCATGTCTTCACCACATGCAATTACACTAATATCTTTAATGATGTTTTGTTTAGATATTCCATTCCATTCAGAGAACATGTATGGAACTGCTGAAGGTCATTGAACAGTACCAGAAACGGATTTGTTGTATGTATTTTATTTATTGAATATATTTAAAATTTAACTGAATGATTTCAATACATTGCTGTTCATTTATGTTCCCATCTGTATTTTGTCTTTAGAAGGGTAAAGGGAGAACTTCCAAAAACATTTTTAAAAAATAAGTAATTAAAAATATAATTCCATGTAAGTGGTAATTTAGAAACAAAAGGCGTTTTAGACGTTTGCATTTATTCCGCTATTTTATTAGGTAAGGTAAAGTCGCCATAGTCCCAGATGACCATAGGCTGCTTTCCCCTTTTGAGGGGGAGAGCTGATTGGTGGTGGTTTAACCTGCGGATCATCACACGTCAGGTGAGGAGCAAGGTTGAATAATCTCAGCTGGTATGGGAATTGAACCTGCGCTGCTGGCCTCGCTCTGCATCACGAACCAGCTGTCTAACCAAGTGAGCTAAACCGTGGCTGATCTGTACCTCAACTCCTGTTGCCTGTGCATATATTGTCTGATCTCAATTTGATATGCTCATTGACCGATTTCCCCAAGGTTGGGGACATTTAGGGTGCAGAGTCGGGTGCCAGTATAATCCCTATCAGCAAGTAAGAGCCATCCATCCAGGGGTGGAACTTTCTGCAGGATTGTCTCCGTAGCATTAAAAGAGGTGGGAAGTCACTTGAAAGAGCAGAAGGACCTTGAAGATAAGATACAGTTTGTTACTGATGACCTCTGCTGAGATGAGGCTTTCAAAAATTGATGAATTGAGATGATGGGCGGCATTCTCCAGTCCCCCAGCCACCTGTATCTCGACGGCACGCTGTTCACTGGTGGATGGATTCTCTACTCATGCTGCTTGTCAATGTGATTTTACATTGAAGCCACCCCATGCTGCCGGGAGACCCATGGGTGGGGGGGGGGAGGGGGGGGGGGGAGGGCTGTTGTTGGTGGGAATAGATAATCCCAATGGCCGGAGAATTCCAGCCCATGTGGAGAAAGTGGAGTGTTCAATTAATTTTCTCTTTGTCAGCCATATTCGGCCAATTTCTGCACCGTATCTGCTATCTAGTAAACTACAGAGATCAGGGTTTAAACCTGGCAACTTCTAGTTCTGAGTCATTCAGTATACGAGGTGGTGCATATATACAGTTTAAAAATAAGAGGTGTCCTATTTCAGACTGAGATGAAAAATGTCTTGGAGGACCTTTGGTCTTTGGAACTTTCTTCCACAAAGGACAGTGGAGGTCAAGTCATATATTCAGGGCTGCGTTTGGCAGGTTTTCGATCTGTAAGAGGTAGAAGTGGAGTTCATGCCACAATTGATCTTACTGATTGGTGGAGCAAGATCAATGGACCAAATGGTTTACTCTTTTTTCTTATGGTTCAGGCCTATACTGGACACCAAGTGAGAGAGCCAGCCTTACACCTCCTGCTCTCAGCAGAGGGAAATAATTAGATATAATGGATGAATAGGGAGGGTAGCCACATGCAAAACCTAAACTTTGAGTTGTGACAAAATTATACTTCTGTTTTTCCTTTTCAGTTTTGTCTCAGGAAGAAAATGAGTTGGGCCGATTTCTCAGATCACAGGGTTCACAGGATAAAACCAGAGCGGGAAAAATGATGCAAGCATCTGGAAAAGCACTGTGTTTCTCCTCACAACAAAGGTATCAAAAGTATTCCAAGGAAATATTCTATGCATATTTGATAAAGATAGTCTGATGTTCCACAGGGTTGGTTGGTTGGTTGGTGAGTAGCATGGCGCTTGATTGATAAGTTTGAAAAAATAGGAACTGGAGGAGGAGGATTCTTTGAGTGCGGCAGCTGGTGGGGTGAAAGGTGAGGACAAGGGGGACCCTATCCTGGTTCTGGGAGGGAGGAGAAGGGGTGAGTGCAGAGGTGCAGGAGATGAGTCAGATGTGGTTGAGAGCCCTGTCGATCTCGGTGGGTGGAAAACCACAATTAAGGAAGAATGTTAGCAGCACCTTTTTGGAAAGTGGTATCATCGGAACAGATGCGATGGGGGTGAAGGAACTGGGAGAATGGGATGGAGTCCTTAAAGGTTGTGGCCCCCCTGTCCTCACATTTCACCCCACCGGCCTCCGCATTCAAAGAATCACTCTCCGTCAACTCCAGCATGATGCCACCACCAAACACATCTTGCCCTCAATCCTCCTGTCAGCATTTCACAGAGACTGTTCCCTCCAGGATACTCTGGTCCAATCCTTGGTCCATTCCTCCATCACTTCCAACACCTCACCCTCTTCCCATGGCATATTCCCATGCAATCCAGAAGAATAACATCTGCCCCTTTACTTCCTCCCAGGGACCAGACATTCTTTTGAAGTGAGGCAGCACTTCACATGCACCTCCTTCAGTCTATTGCATTTGCTGCTCCCACTGCGGTCTACTCTACATTGGAGAGACTAAACACAGATTGGGTGACTGCTTTGCAGAACATCTCCAGTCCATCTGCAAGCAAGACCCAGACCTTCCTGTCGTTTGCCAATTCAACTCACCTTCCTGCTCTCATGTCCATCCTTGGCCTGCTGCAATGTTCCAGAGCAGCCCAGCGCAAACTGAAGGATCAGCCCCTCATCTTTCGATTAGGCACATTACAGCCTTCCGGACTTAGCATTGAGTTCAACAACTTCAGACTATGAACTCTCTCCTTCACCTTCACCCCATTTTTATTTGTATTAATTTCTTCCATTGTTCTGTTTCCCCCCCCCACCATTGTCCACCCTCCCCACCCAACTTGGGCCAACTGTTCCTAATTGCCCTTTGACAGACTGCTTACCTTTGTTCTGCTATTGACACATTCTAATCTCCTTATTTGCCACTATCAGCACCCTTCTTAGCCTTAATCACCCCCACTTACATTCTCTTTGTCTTTCTGTCCACGACATCTTTGTCAACCTCCACCTATCCACCTAACACTGGTCCCTATCCAGCCCATGGCTCCATGCCACCCTCCACAACAGTATAAATCTGACCGTATTTCCAGTTTTGACAAAGTTTCCTCCAGACTTGAGATGTTAGCTCCTTTCTCTCTCCACAGATCCGGTCAGACCTGCTGAGATTGCCCAGTATTTTTTGCTTTTGTTTCCGATGTAATTTGCTTTTATCTTTTATCTCATTTATCTTGGTTGTCAACCATTACTTTATTCTGCACGAAACAATCATTTACTAAATCGAGGTTTCTTCTTAAGATTGTATTTGCACCTGAATTACCACCTGTTTTTATGGGGGGGGCTTTGAGTCATAATAGAGGGCAAAACCTGAACATGAGTAATCCCACCAAAAAAATTACAGTTCACTTTAAAGCCGATTAAGACCGTATTCTGCCACATCTAAATGTGGTCAAGGAGCTATACCCAACTTCCCGCACACATTTCTTCTAACCCATCTCAACAGTTAACATGTAATTGATGGTGGGAACCTGTGTACTGTTACTTGTGCATTACATCTATTCATATAAATTGGTGAGGTTCATGGAGCGACTGATGGGGCAGGATTAGCACTTGCTCATAAGACAAACATTTGAATTTTAGTAACAAAAATAAAACATCCATACCATTAATATGCAATGCCAATCACCTTGTGCAACACATCAGTGATCACTGTCCAAGAAACATGGCATGATATGCTCATGATGTGACAGTACATCATGCCATCCCTTGAGTCAAACCCATGCATGAGGATGCTTGATTGGTGCAAAACTTTTGGTAAACAGGAGGTACAGATGTTCTGAAGTCTCATATTAGATGTCTTGAAAAATCTGGTGGAGTCCGACAAACTCATCTGAATGCACAATGGGAGTTCCACGAGGAAATAGAAACAGGATAATATTGGGTGAATATTCAGTCCTAATGATTTTCGCAGTAACTTCATTACAGTGTTAATAGCCTACTTGGGACAACAATAAAGATTATTTTTGTACATTATGTTAAGGTATGAATAATGATTTTAAGTGCTTACGTGCATGTGTTATTTTGGAATATATTATTTATTTGCCAGCACAAATTGGAGGTTTGTGTTGGTATAATTATGAATATTACAAAGATAATTAAGGGATGTCAGAATATTGATGAAAATGTGTTGCTCAATTTTCAGCTTTATGTCCTGCTGGTTGTATTTTATTATAAATCTCAATTCCTTGTTTATATCCAGCACTGCTGTCTTGGATTTCAAATCTGCCTTACTCATCTGCAACTCTCTTTTTTTCTCTAAATCTGCTCTGCTTTTTGTAGTTATTAGTCATTCTTTGATTTCAGATGTCTGTTCCTTATTCCTCTTGTTTACGACTTGTTCTGATTCTACCGTGTGCAAAATTTCCTTCCCAAAGGAAGACAGCTTTG
Source organism: Scyliorhinus torazame (assembly GCF_047496885.1). Taxonomy (NCBI): domain Eukaryota; kingdom Metazoa; phylum Chordata; class Chondrichthyes; order Carcharhiniformes; family Scyliorhinidae; genus Scyliorhinus; species Scyliorhinus torazame. Next base: position 170,185,557 of record NC_092712.1, on the reverse strand, counting down.
GCAAAGAGTCATCCAGACTTGCAATGTTAGCTCCCTTTGCTCACCACAGATGGTGCCAGACTGGCTGAGATTGTCCAGCATTTTGTGTTTTTGTTTCAGATTCCAGCATCTGCAGTAATTTGCTTTTAGCTATTTTAAATGCCTGTCCCAGTCTGACCAATAATCTCCATACCAAAGGAAGGGTTCTAAAAAATCAAAATGTGAGGGAGAAATGGAGTGGATACATAACAATGGCCTAAGTAAAATGAAGGAAGATAAGTGTATGGGCATAAAATAAGATTCCGAATTATTTTCTTATTATGACTAGATGCTGTTTGCTCCTAATGTCTTGATTTAACTTTGTAATAACAACAACTAAAACACTTGCGTTGGGGTTGGGGTGGGGGGCGTGTGGGTGGAAATATAGTGCTACTTTACTTTGGAGTATTAAGATGGAAGTAAGAGCCCTAATTTGGTGTGGTTTAATGCTTTAGGTTGGCACTCCGCAGTCCTTTATGTCGATTGTACCAGGAAGTGGAAACCTTTAGGTATCGTGCCATTTCAGACACTTGGTTGACTGTGAGCCGAATGGAACAGTCTCGCACAGAATACCGGGGAGCATTACTATGGATGAAAGATATTTCTCAGGAATTGGACCCTGATATGTATAAGCATCTTGAAAAATTTAGGAAGGTAAGAATAATATATTTTGATCAGATCTTTTATGACCACTATTGGTTAAGGGTTACTATTACAGAAGGGGAGATTAATTTTTCCTCTCCTAACCTGTTCATAAACAAAGATGTTTTTATTTTATTTTTGATTTTATAAATAGTGGCGTATTATCCCCAACAATCAAATTTGGAGTGTTCCAATCATCTATAGATAATTTGCACAGCAAACTCGAGGTAAGATGTGATAAAAGGGGTTGTTTGATTTTTATACACATGCTTGCGTGGAGTTTTGCGATGTCTGCCCTTTTTTTAGCACTCATACAATACAAAGAGGGATAAGAGAAAGAGGCTCAAGGCCAGACCCAATAAAATACAAGTTGGGGTTTATGTGTGACCAGAATCGGAAGTCTAATTGAATGTTTCTTCAGAGGGGTGGTTGCCTATTGAAGGGTGATCTGTCTTTTCACAAACGAGACTTCCACCAGGGGAGAAGGCATGTAGAGTTGAGTTAGTCTTGGAAGCACAAGTTACAGTGTTCCAATAGTTTGCAGTTTTAATGAGGGACCAGAGTTCTTTCTGATGCCACATGATTTATGCTGAGATGGTGGGCAACACTGGATACTTGCCTTGGAGATACTGTTTCTCTTCGGAGGCCAAACAGTGACTGTTTGAGTTCAGCCCGACTTGGTAATTTTACAAATTCTAGCATCTTGGGGAAGCTCATGTGACATACCTCCAACCACTTTTCCTGGCTGTTGGGCAAAGGATGTATTTTTCCAGGGCTGGAATTCTGAGGTGTTCAATAGGAGTAGGGATTCCTTTTGTTCAAGGAGAAATTGGCTTCAGGTAGTTAAACGCGGCCCCTGGGTGGAACAAGTAATACTTTGGCCATTAGCATCAGATTGGAAACTAGGAGTTGTGAACAGCTGCCCTTTTTCTAGCTGGACATCTTGTCTGCAAGAGCGGTGTGTTGGCTTGGCAGGAATGTTTATGCGATGCAAGGAGGTGAGGTGTTAGCCTTTGTTTACTTTCAAACTGCTCAGAAACTTAGCTGGAGCCCTTTTATCAGCCCAGCAACGGTCCATTTTGGAAAACGGAAAAAAATAATTTTATAAAGTAAATATAAATATACATATCTTTTCTTTCGAATCTTGACCGAGACAGTTGCAATTGGAAATAAATACTGGCAACAAAAGTTATTTTGCGTCAATGCACAACTTGCAGAAATGTCCTTGCTCACCAGTCACTGAAAGTAAGCATGCAGGTGCAGCAGGTGGTAAAAAAGGTATGTTGGCCTTCATAGCGAGGGATTCGAGTACAGGAGCAGAGATGTCTTGCTGCAATTATACAGGGCCTTGTTGAAACCACACCTGGGATATTGTGTGTAGTTTTGGTCTCTTTATCTGAGGAATGATTTTCTTGCTCTAGCAGGAGTGAAGTCTACCAGACTGATTTCTGGGACCTATGAGGAGAGATTGAGTTTTTTATAATAATCTTTATTGTCACAAGTAGGCTTACATTAACACTGCAATGAAGTTACTGTGAAACGCCCCTAGTCGCCACATTCCGGCGCCTGTTCGAGTACACCGAGGGAGATTTCAGAATGTCCAATTCACCTGACAAGCACGTCTTTTGGGACTTGTGGGAGGAAACCGGAGCACCCGGACGAAACCCACGCAGACACGGGGAGAATGTGCAAACTCCACACAGGCAGTGACCCAAGCCGAGAATCGAACTTGGGACCCTGGCACTGTGAAGCTACAGTGCTAACCACTGTGCTACCGTGCCGCCCACATACTCAAAAATTCAATCAAATTTATTGGGCATGACCTCCCTCTCTCAAAGCCATGTTGTCTATTCCTGATCAAACCTTGCCTCTCCAAGTGGAGATAGATTCTCTCCTTCAGAATGTTCTCCAATAGTTTCCCTACCCCTCACGTGAGACTCATTGGTCTGTAGTTCCCTAGCAGATCTCAACAACTTTCTTAAATAGTGGGATCACATAAGCTGTTCTCCAGTCCTCTGGCACCTCTCCCAAGGCCAGAGAGGAATTAAAATTTTGGGTCCTGCAATCTCCTCCCTCGCTTCCCACAGTATCCTGGGACTCAATTCATCTGGAGATTTGTCCTTTTAAGCCTGCCAACACCAATACCTTGTCACTCCCTATGACAATTTGCTCAAGAACCTTACAGTCTCTCTCCCCTAATTCTATATCTACCTCCTCATTTTCTTGGGTGGAGACAGATATCAAGTATTCATTCAATACCCTACCAATGTCCTCTGGCTCCACCCACAGATTTCTTTGGTCCCTAGTGGGCCCTACTCCTTCCCTGGTTATCCTCTTCCCATTGATAGACTTATAGAATATCTTGGGGGATTTTCCCCAGTTTTATCAGCCAGAGTTTTCTCATATCCCCTTTTTGCTCTCCTAATTGCTTTCTTAAACTCCATCCTGCACCTTCTAAACTCCGCTAATGCCTCCGTTGATTTGCTCTCCTTGTTAAAAGCCCCTCCTTTCCGGCTCATCGTATCCTGAATGTCTCTGGTCATCCATGGTTCTCTTGCTACTCCTTCCTATTACTCCAGAGGGAACTCCTTCCCATTACTGTAGAGGGAACATGTTGGGTCGGTACCCTCCCCATTTCCTTTTTGAACGACCCCCCCCCCCCCCCCCATTGCTCTTCTGTAGATTTCCCCACAAGTAACTCTTTTCAGTCTGTTCTAATGGATCTAGGAAATGTAGACGCATGAAGGATGTTCCTGATGGCAGGGGAGCCCGGAACCATGAATCACAGTCTGAGGATTTAGGGTAGACCATTAAGACTGAGATGAAGAGAAATTTCTTCGCCCAGGGAGTGGTGACCCTGTGGAATCTTGACAAATACATGAATAGGATGGGAATAGAGGGATATGGACCCAGGAAGTGTGGAAGATTTTACTTTAGACGGGCAGCATGGTCGGCACAGGCTTGGAGGGCCGAAGGGCCTGTTCCTGTGCTGTACTTTTCTTTGTTCTTTGTTCTTTGGAATTCTCTACCACAGAAAGCAGGCCAAAACATTGTATGTTTTCAAGAAGGAGTTACACATAGCTCTTTGGCTAAAAGGGTCAAAGAATATGATGGGGAAAGCGGGAACAGGTTGCTGAGTTGGATGGTCAGCCAAGGTCATATTGAATGGTGGAGCAGGCTCGAAGGGCTGAATGGTCTCCTCCAACACCTATTTTCTATGTGTACTCCGGAACTCTGATTCTTTCCCCCAAGATAATGGAGTTGTGTTTTTTTTTAAATCAGTGGCAATTTTTGATGCTTTAGTTTCTTAATTATGTTCCTTGCACTGGCACAAATGTAAAGGTTGATGCGCTGAGACACCTGCTATGTTGCAGCGTTTTCAATGCATCCAGGAATTTGTTAATCTAAAATTGAGCTGTACAAAGATTGTAAATATTTATAACTGTGTCATGCCACAAGTCACTTGCTTTAACTATTGACCAAAAAACAATTTTGGCACAATTAACCTATTCTTAAGTAACTACATTGAATAGCATAGAAATTACAACACAAGCAGGTTGCCCACATGAACAATATTGCTAATCCCATTTTCCAAGCGCCATTCACACGCCCATCCTGTTCCCAAATCGCATCATTTACCTTTCTATCATCCACCTATCTAACCCATTCTAAAGTGTGCGTTCACCTATTCTCTGCTTCAATCACTAACTCTGGCAGTGCACTATATGATCTCTCAACAGTCTGTATTTAAATATTTCACATATGTTCTGTCTTAAATATCTTGCTTTTAATGTTGTATCCATGTCCCCGCATTGTAGACCCTTCAACAGGTAACACTCCGTTCACATCAATGTTGTCAATGTGGACTGGACACATTGCTGGACATTTAATCACATGACCTTCATCTGCCCAGACCAAACAACAATTTTTCCTATCCAATATTTTTTATAACGATTGGTCTTGTTCATTTAAAAGGGAACGATGACTTCTGATGGCGGCCATGGAGGACATACCTCTTCATTCACCTGAGGAAGGAGCAGTGCTCCGAAAGCTAGTGATTTGAAACAAACCTGTTGGACTTTAACCTGGTGTTGTAAGACTTCTTGCTGTGCTCACCCCAGTCCAACTGCGGCATCACCACATCATGATCTATTTATAGATGGGAGCTTCCCCAGCTTGAAAGCCTTGGAGGATAAATTTGAATTGCCAGCAGGGAACGGGTATAGGTATTTGCAGGTGCGAGACTTCTTGAGAAAGCAGGTTCCGGCCTTCCCGCTGCTGCCGCCACGGGGGATACAGGACAGAGTTATTTCCAGTACCTGGGTGGGAGAGGGGAAGGTATCAGGAGCTTTGGGAGGCGGAGGAAACCCTGGTGGAGGAGCTCAATGGCAAGTGGGAGGACGAGCTAGGAGGAGAGATAGAGGCGGGTCTGTGGGGCGGATGCCCTACGCAGGGTTAATACATCCTCATCATATGCCAGGCTTAGCCTGATACAATTCAAGGTAGTCCACCGGGCCACATGACTGTGGCTGGGATGAGCAGATTTTTCGGGATAAAGGACAGGTGTGCGAGAAGCCCAGCAAACCATGTCCACATGTTTTGGGCATGCCCAAAGCTTAGAGGGTTCTGGCAGGGGTTCGCTAAGGCATCACGGTACTCAAAACACGGGTGATGCCGAAACTGGAGGTGGCGATCTTTGGAGTGTCGGAAGAGCCGGGAGTTCAGGGGGTGAAAGAGGCCGACGTCTTGGCCTTTGCCTCCCGGGTAGCCCGGAGACGGATCTTATTAATGTGGAGGGACTCGAAGCTCCCGAATGTAGAGACCTGGGTTAGTGACATGGCTGGTTTTCTCAGTCTTGAGAAAATAAAGTTCGCCTTAAGAGGGCCAATGGTCGGGTTCACCCGGAGGTGGCAGCCGTTCGTCGACTTTCTCGGGGAAAATTAAAATGTCAGTAGAAGCAGAATTCCAAAGGGGGGGGGGAAAGAGGACTGGATTGTTGTTTCATGGTTGGGCTGTGTGAACATTGGGATGGGGGGGGGGAGAAATGTTTATTGTACCATGTTCATGGCATGTTATTATTATAAAAACTTGCAAATCCCCTTTATAAAAATATATTTTTTTAAATAATAGAGAATGACGAGAGCACAACGGGTTCGATTTTGTAGTTAGCACTGCTGCCTCACAGCGCCGAGGACCCGGGTTCGATCCCGGCCCTGGGTCATAGTCCATGTGGGGTTTGCACATTCTCCTCCATGTGGGGTTTGCACATTCTCCCTGTGTCTGCGTGGGTCTCACCCCCACAACCTGAAGATGTGCAGGGTAGGTGAATTGGCCACGATAATTTGCCCTTTAATTCAAAATAAATAATTGGGTACTCTTTAATAAAAAAAAAAAAAAAAAAAAATTTAAAAAGGAAAAAAGGTACATTGAACTTCAGCAGTTGCCCTATTTATGCCACAGATATGGACGGAACTAGACAAAAGAAATGTCAGGGCTTGTCCATTCCAGTGTAAGTAACTTTTTATAGTGTGGAAAGTCATAATTGCTGCCAATTTACGGCTCCAGCAATGAGAAGTGGCTTTTAGCAATGCATTTTGATTCATAAAACACAGAACAGTACAGCACAGGCCCTTTTGCCCACGATGTTGTACCAACCATTTATCCTAATCTAAGATCAACCTAGCCTACACCCCTTCAATTTACTGCTGTCCATGTGCCTGTCCAAGAGTCGCTTAAATGTCCCTAATGACTCTGACTCTACCACCTCTGCTGGTCGTGCATTCCACACACCCACCACTCTGTGTAAAGAACCTACCTCTGACATCTCCCCCTATACCTTCCTCCAATCACCTTAAAATTATGTCCCCTCGTGACAGCCATTTCTGCCCTGGGGAACTGTCTCTGACTATCCACTCTATCCATGTCTCCCATCATCTTGTACACCTCTATCAAGTCACCTCTTCCTTCTTCGCTCCAGTGAGAAAAGCCCTAGCTCCCACAACGGCTCTTCATAAGACGTGCCCTCCAGGCCAGGCAACATCCTGGTAAACCTCCTCTGCACCCTCTCCAAAGCATCCACATCCTTCCTATAATGAGGTGACAATATTCCAAGTGTGGTCTAACCACGGTTTTATAAAGCTGCAGCAAAGCCTCGCAGCTCTTAAACTCGATGCCCCTGTTAATGAAAGCCAACACACCATATGCCTTCTTAACAACCCTATCAACCTGGGTGGCAACTTTGAGGGATCTTTGTACGTGGACCCCAAGATCCCTCTGTTCCCCACACTTCCAAGAATCCTGCCTTTAACCCTGTATTCAGCATTCAAATTCGACCTTCCAAAATGAATCACTTCACATTTATCTAGGTTGAACTCCATCTGCCTCTTCTCAGCCCAGCTCTGCATCTGTCAATGTCCTGTTGTAACCGGCAACAGCCTTCGACACTATCTACAACTCCACCAACCTTCTTGTCATCGGCAAACTTACTAACCCACCCTCCAGTTCCTCATCCAAGTAATTTATAAAAACCACAAAGAGCCGAGGTCCCAGAACAGATCCCTGCGGGACACCACTGGTCACCGACCTCCAGGTGGAATACTTTCCATCCATTATCATTTGCGGTCTTTCGGTCAGCCAATTCTGTATCCAGACAGCCAAATCTCCCTGTATCCCATGCCCCCTAACGTTCTGAATGAGCCTACCATAGGGAACCTTATCAAATGCCTTACTGAAATTCATATACACCACATCCACTGGCTGACCTTCATCAATGTGTCTCATCACATCCTCAAAGAATTCAATGAGGCTTGTGAGGCATGACCTGCCCCTCACAAAACCATGCTGACTATCTTTAATCAAACTATGTTTTTCTAAATAATCATAAATCTTATCTCTCCAAATCCTTTCCAATATTTTGCTCACCATAGACACAAGATTGACTGGTCTGTAATTCCCAGGGATTTTCCTATTCCCTTTCTTGCACAGGGGAACAACATTCGCCTCCCTCCAATCATCCGGTACTACTCCAATAGAGAGCGAGGACGCAAAGATCATCGCCAACAGCGCAGCAATCTCCTCCCTCGCTTCCCGTAGTAAACTTGGGTATATCCTGTCAGGCCCAGGGGACTTATCTATCCTGATGCTTTTCAAAATTTCCAGCACATCCTCCTTCTTAATATCAACCTGTTCAAGTCAATTAACCTGGTTCACGCTGTACTCATTAGCAACAAGTGAATACTGAAGCAAAATATTCATTTAGTGCCTCCCCTATCTCCTCAGGCTCTAGGCACAAGTTTCCTCCACTATCCTTGATCGGCCCTACTCTCACTCTGATCATCCTCTTATTTCTCACAAGTGTAGAACGCCTTGGGGTTTTCACTAATCCTTTCTGCCAGGGCTTTTCCATGCCCCTTCTAGCTCTCCATCCATTTTTGAGTTCCTTCCTAGCTACCTTGTAACCCTCTCGAGCCATGCCAGATCCTTGCCTCCTCAACCTTACGTAAGCTTCCTTCTTCCTCTTAACTAAGGCTAACTTCGGGGCAGCACGGTAGCCTTGTGGATAGCACAATTGCTTCACAGCTCCAGGGTCCCAGGTTCGATTCCGGCTTGGGTCACTGTCTGTGCGGAGTCTGCACATCCTCCCCGTGTGTGCGTGGGTTTCCTCCGGGTGCTCCGGTTTCCTCCCACAGTCCAAAGATGTGCAGGTTAGGTGGATTGGCCATGATAAATTGCCCTTCGTGTCCAAAATTGCCCTTAGTGTTGGGTGGGGTTACTGGGTTATGGGGATAGGGTGGAGGTGTTGACCTTGGGTGGGGTGCTCTTTCCAAGCGCCGGTGCAGACTCGATGGGCCGAATGGCCTCCTTCTGCACTGTAAATTCTATGAAACTAGAAGCACCACTTCTCTTGTCATCAAAGGCTCCTTCACCTTACCATTCCTTCCTCATCTCAGTGGGACAAAACTATCCAGCACTCGCAGCAAGTGCTCCTTAAACAACCCCCACATTACTGTTGTGCATTTCCCAAAGAACAACTGTTTCCACTTTATGCTCCTCAGCTCCTGTCTAATAGTAGTATAATTTACCCTCCCCCAAGCAAATACCTTCCCATACTGTCTGTTCCTATCCCTTTCCGTGTCTATGGTAAAGGTCAAGGAGTTGTGGTCACTGTCACCGAAATGCTCTCCCACCGAGACATCTGACAATGGCCTGGTTTGTTGTCAAGCACCAAATACAATATATCCCCCCCCCCCCCCCCCCCCCCCCCCCCCCCCTTAGTCGGCCTATCTACGTCAGGGATCCTTCCTGTACATAACCTGACAAAATCTGCTCCATCCAAACCATTTGCAGTAAGGAGATTCCGGTCAATATTCGGGAAGTTGAAGTCACCCATGACAACAACTCTGTTCCTTCTGCACCTTTCCAAGATCTGCTGCCCAATCTGTTCCTCCATCTCTCTGCTGCTATAGGGGGGTTCTATAGAAAACTCCCAACAAAGTGACTGCTCCTTTCTTGTTTCAGACTTCCACGCATACTGACTCAGTAGACAAACCGCCTCGACTGCCTCCTTTTCTGCAGCTGCGATTCCATCAACTTTTAGTTAGTATTTGAGATGTTTTAAAAATCATTTTTCTATCACTTTTTCCTTTTTTTCTCGCTCTTGTAATATAATCTTCCATCCCTTCTCATTATTTTCCCTTCTGTATCGAGTTTGACATCAAAATCACTGTTTTAACAAACAAGTTCCTGGTTCAAACTCTGTTCTGCTCATTAACAGCTCTGCTCTGCTCAGCCAGATAGATTAAGGCAATACACAATTGTTTGCCCTGGTAACACGGGTGCCAGATGTCCTGTAGAGCGTGACATGCTTTTTGGTTTGCTGCTGCCAACAATGTGCAATGCAAAAGTCCAAATACATGTGCAAGTCAAACAAATGGTGGACACGATTCACTCTCTGCTTAGAGTAATGTCTGGTTCAAAGATTTTTTTTATTAATGCACCTGCGATTTTTCTTCTGGGTTGCTTGCACTGACCTGGGGGGTACATCTATAATTTCTGGATACCCCAGGAAATCCTGGAGACTTGGCAACCTTAACTCTGTGCCATCCAGACTATAATTAATTGAGTCATCGGAGTTGGGATTAACCCAGGGATCTTCCTGCTTCAGTGGCTCATTTTTCAGTGGACAATCTCAACTCACTTTGGATAAATGCACCAAACCATACAGGAGGAGGAGCCTACTTATTTAAAGGTCACTTCCAGATAGTGTCAGGAGGCCAAGGCACACTTGTACACACTCAACTGTTCATTAATTATCTGGTGCTTTTCAGAGGTTGGTCCATGGATAAAACTTGAGGAAATGTATCACCTTTTTTTAGCTCAGTACTAAATGGTATGTCATGGACTGGGCTGTACTATACTTAGTTGCTGAAGAGGAAATTAAATTGGTGTTCAGTATTCCTGAAAAGAGGGTTTTATTAATACTGTGCACACATGGGTGTTACAATTGAATTAATGCTTATTACATAAAATTGGACAAATGCAGTCACTAAACACTTGTTAAAATTGAGAGAAACAATGACTTTTTCTTGACAAATCTAAAAGAAACGTGCACCAAGTCGGAGTGTAATTTCAATATATGGTATGTTCTTTGATTACGTACAAATCATAGAATCATTCAAAATTCATCACAGAAGGAAGTCACACAGGCCAGTGTGTCACCGAATCATATACCTATATAGAATATTGATTATTTTGATCTAAGTTCAGAAGTTCCTCAGTGAGCTGGATTTTCAAGATACACTTGTGTTGACGGCAGTCTTCTGTCTTGTAAGATGTTGGTTTGTGCCGTAATCAACTCTGTTAAGCATCGTCTGGTGTGGCTCAGCAGCTCCACTCTTGCATGGCAGCCTCCACCACATTTGCTGCAGAGGAAGACACTGGGCTGGGAAGTGCACAATTCACTGGCCTCTGCTTTCCCGGGGCCCACTTGGCCAGCTGAGCTATTCATTTCTGCTCACTTCTTTCATTGCCAATCTCCAGAGGCAATGGCCGTCAGTGACTGACTCCCAGTTGTCAGTATCAATATCCACATATCTTGCTTGCAGGTATCGAGACCCAGGAATTCGTAACAGTGGTCAGTTCACTGTACAGACAGTCCTTGGGTATACGGCCATCATTCATCCAATGAATTTGGACGAGCCAGTGCAATGTCGCTGGCAAAACAATGAGTGTAAGCTAATGGAATTGCCGCACTCCAGAACCTCGGAGTTGGTGACCTTATCCTGCAAAATATGCCGAGGATATGTCTGAGACAGCAAAAGTGGAAACTCCTGTCGAGCAATGTTGTACAGCTCTCACTTTTGCAGAAGATTGCACTGAGGATGAAGTCTTGATGGACTCGCAGTTTACAGATTTCAGTCAGTTTGCCAGTTTTCCCCACACTCTTCCTCAGTTTCGACATGACAGCTACAGCTTTTGTGATGGGTGTATTGATTGCAGCATCAAGTAATAGATTGCTGCTAAGATGTTGCCTGGATAGATGGATAGCTGGATAGATGTTGCCTGGTATGGAGGACACTAGCTATAAGGACAGGTTGAATAAACTTGGTTTGTTCTCACTGGAACGACGAAGGTTGAGGGGTGACCTGATAGAGGTCTACAAAATTATGAGGGGCATCAACAGAGTGGATAGTCAGAGACTTTTTCCCAGGTTAGAGGGGTCAATTACTAGGGGGCATGGGTTTACAGTGCGAGGGGCAAGGTTTAGAGGAGATGTACGAGGCCGGCTTTTAAACCAAGGGTAGTGGGTGCCTGGAACTCGCTGCCGGAGGAGGTGGTGGAAGCAGGGATGATAGTGACGTTTAAGGGGCATCTTGACAAATACATGAATAGGATGGGAACAGAGGGATACGGACCCCGGAAGTGTAGAAGATTTTAGTTTAGATGGGCAGCATGGTCGGTGCAGGCTTGGAGGGCCGAAGGGCCTGTTCCTGTGCTGTACTGTTCTTTGTTCTTTTTAATTGAGGAACCTATTAATTGAGGAACCTAGATATGTGAAGCTATCAACAACCAGCATTACATTGTCAGTGTTGATAGGTGGTTGTATGGCAACATTCTGGACCATAGCATTTGTCTTCCTGATGCTAATGGTCAACTCTACTCTTTACTGGAGGAGGGAGTCTGTCCTTTTGCCACTGTAGGTGTTCCTCAGTCGGCCCATCAAGTCTACACCAGCCTATAGAAAGAGCACCCTACCTAGGCCCACACCCTATCCCCTAACCCAGTCTAATCGTTCGGACATTAAGAGCAATTTATTATGGCCAATCCATCTAACCTGCACATCTTTGGACTGTGGGAGGAAACGGGAGCACCCAGAGGAAACCCACGCAGACACTGGGAGGAAGTGCAAACTCCAGACAGACTGTCACCTGAGGCTGGAATTGAACCCGGGTCCCTGGTGCTGTGAGGCAGCAGTGCTAACCACTGTGCCGTCCATAAAGTAACTCTGAATACCTTTGTCTTAGATCTCAGGAGTGCAAGGCTGAACAAACATCTGGCAGTTCTGGTATGTAAGTAAATGTCCTCTGTAGTTTACCTGAAGGCATAAGATACCATGAACGGTGCTGAGCATTGTGCAATTATCAGCAAACATCCCCACTTCTGACCTTATGATGGAAGGAAGATAATTGATGATACTGCTGAAGATAGTTGGGCTAGGATATTGTAAATAATGTCTTGAAGCATGTTATATTTCCCTTCTGCACTCTGAGAATGCTGAAGAGCAGCTGTTAAATCAAGTTGAGGAACTGTTGTTTTTTTTTATCTGGGTAGGCATTATTGTTAATAAAATGAGGGCTCCATTTCAGCTTTCATTGAAAAAGCTCCCGAGGGTTGCATTCTCACCCTAGTGCACATACATGACCTGTATCACAATCAGTTTGCTACTTTTCCACACTCCCTCTGTTCCTCAGTTTCAACATAACAGCTGCGATGGATGTATTGATCAGTGCTGTTCAGATATCCACATCTGGTGACGATCAAAATCAACTGGTGTCAGTGTGCTGATCTTGGATGTCTCCACGACACCTTGTGGTGTGGTTTGTTCTGAAACCAGTTTTCACAAAGCTTATGGTAATAGCAAAGCTCAAAGTCTCTGTCCATTTTCATTTATCCATGATGTTCGAACAAAAGGACCATGTCTCATGGTCTGTTCCCATACTTAAGTGGAAATCCCCCAGCATGAACCGATTCTGTTGATGCTGTAACGAAAAGGGTTTCCTTTACTCCACAACAGGCTGGTATTGGGTGTCACAGATAACTGTGGGTGTCTCTCTCCTGCAGGTGTTGAAACCACGACCTGGAAGTGTCGCACTGGGACAGCTTCGCAAGAGAGAGGGAACAAGTCTCACTGTTTATACCTAACCAGTGAGGTTGTCCTTATGCCAGGCCAGTTACCTTGACTGCCACCTACACCTGTGTGAGTCTCTCTCCTGTTGATGGTGAAATGTCACCCGGAAGTGCCCCATTAGTGCAACTTCGCAAGAGAGAGAGAAGGAGGGACCACTTTTTATTCCTAACCAGTAGCCTCTCGAGTGAGTGTGTTCGAAGCGCTTGGATTCCTTTTGGGTCCTCGACTACGGAATTATGTTCTGGCAATTATTGTGACTCAATCAGAGCAGACAGTGAAAGAAATAATTTATTCAAGAGAATTAGGTCCTCCACAACTCTGACTATAACACACAAACAGCAGTTATGAAATACTATGTATAAAGCAAAAGGCTAAACAACACATCAAAAATTCTTACTGTTACACAAATTTACTTTAATGCCCGCAAACATAGATACATTGATATATCCACTCACCCACCCCAAACCTCAACAATCTACACTAATTGGGAATTTCTGTGGGCTGAGGGAGTATGCTCACCGTTTCCATAGTTAAAAACCACCACAGATGTCTCTGGTTCTTCCTCCAAACTGGCTGGTCCGTGTGGCTGCTGGATCTTGAGCCTGGTGTCCCTCCGGTCTTTGTGGACTGTTCGCAGCAAGTGAAGAGTGCGCCAACCAAGAAATCTGAATTAGTTCCTTGAGTCCCCTATTTTTTAAAGGCAAAAGCCTGTATGGAGCTGACTGGCCCTTCCCACTGGTAAGTTCCAAGACAAAGGCCTGCTGATTGGATGGCATAGATCTGATTTGTGTTCCAACAAAGTTTCATAATGTCTCTGGAGGCTGCTGAGCTCTTGAAAATGGTTGCTGGAGACAACTTTAATCGTTTTCGCATTGGGATATTGGGATTTCATCTGCCCAGGGCAACAAATGAATTGCTTTCCAATTGTTCCTTTTGGAGTGAGTTTGGGCCGTTTAAGCTTCCCGCATAATTTTCCTGTTGGTTCTGTCATGACTCTTGGCCCGGCTTGTTTTTGTACATTCTGTTGTCTGCCTGCAGACATGGTCTGTACAGCTTGCCCTTTTAAAATGGAATATGTCCTTTTGCAACTTTGTCCAGTTCATTTTTGTTCCACTGATGAGTTGCTGCAACTTACAATACCAGTGTCAAGGCTGTCATAGAATTGGTCTTTTGCCTCTGTAGTGGAGCTCAACATTGGAGCATGGGTGCTGATGAGGTTAATTGACCCTGTTTTCATTGAGAGGATGAGTGAACACATTATAACCATTTGTGGGTGTTCTATCATCAAGAGTAGTGAGTTGCTTAATGCAAAGCCTACAGCTTGCTCATGCATTTCCTCTGAACGCTTCACCAGCCAGATGAATGAGCAATGTTATTCTTTCAAAGCTCCATTCTAGGCAAGCATGGTAACTTGTAGGGTGCCATGTCACTGTTCATCCTATTAAGTTTCATGTCGATCACTAATGTCTTGCTCATGTTATTGACTAGCTGCAAGTCATCAGTCCCATGCACATGAGCCTGATGTTCTAACTTGCCTGTTGAAGATTAGGCATCATCTTCTTTCTACTTGTTTATTTTGTTTGTTTGCCTGGGGCAATGCATGCTGTCCGCTTTTTTGAGGAGAGACTGTAAGCCCCAAGCTCCTATAGCTGGACCATGTCAAATAACGTCAGCACCTTTATTAGCTGTGGCTGCCTGACTTGAGATGGGTGGTTGCTGACTAGTGGGACATAGTAGAGCCTCCCGCTCTTGGAGACAGCTGTTCTAAACACCAGTTAGGTAGGGCTAAACACTTGTAATTACTGCCTCATGTTGTGTTAATGCTGTGTGGTGAAACTGTAATGGCCTCTCCAGGGCTCAAGCTTGGGCAAAACTTATGAAGACTCCATACTGCCCATACATCAGGGTCCCCCTAGTCACCTTCCTGGCTGTGTCCAAAGGAGTGCAAAGCACCATGTTTGGCTTGGTTGCAGGAGTTGCCAGAAAGATGACAAATTTAGACATTGATCTGCCTTTGAGCTGCACTCCAGATTTTTTTGTTAGCGTTTATTCCTTAACCTTCGATTCTCCAGAAGTATCTACAATGCAATGGAGCTATTCACTACTATCTGGGAGTTTGATTCCTGAGTTCCAGAGCATGTCCATGTGTCTTGGGCCAAACCTCCTCCGAGTTCCTCTGAAGATTTAGCTTTGCAGCCCCGGTTTGCATGTGTTGCCAGAGAAGGCAGATACTGAGTGCTTGCCAGTGGAGAGGCTGTGTTCTGACAGAGAACAACATGTTTTGTTCTCTTTTTCACATTGCTGCTAGCCAGCAGTGTGGGCTGAAATGAAAAGCAAACTAGCACAGAAAAGCAGCGAGCATGCTAACTCTCACTCGCACAGCAAGATATATCACATCAACCTGTTGTACACACTGTCTAATTGTACGTATAATGTATTTGTGAACAACATTTGTGATACCAACTGCTGTAACTGTGGGTATTATTCTCCCTCTGAGGTTTGTTCAAAAGAGTATAATTGTTTTTTTCTGCAGTTTTAATATTCATGCTTTGTCGAATAGGAAACTGATTTCAACCATGCTAAAACAGAGGGGCAATTCTCCGAGCCCTGCGCCGGGCCGGAGAATCGCTGCAACCACGCCCCGACGCCGGCGCGCGATTCTCCGAGGTGCGGAGAATCGGCGCCATTTACGCCATCGTGTTTGGCACGGCGTCGGCCGCTGGACTTGGCGGGGCCGCCGCGGATGGGCCGAGCGGCCGTGCGGATACAACAAAGCCCCGCCGGCGCCGTTCACCCCTGGTCACTGCCGGCGGGACCTCTGCGCGAACGGTCGGGGGCAGCCTGTGGGGTGGGGGGGGAGGGCTCCGATGGAGTCTGGCCTGCGATCGGGGCCCACAGATCGGCGGGCCGGCCTCTTTCCCCCCCCCCCCCACTCTCCCCAGCCTACTTCTCTGCGCGGCAGGCCCCTGAACACCGATGCTATGTTGAGTCGGGGCCGGCACACTAAAGAAGTCCCCCGTGCATGCGCGGATTGGCGCGGTGCCCATTTGGCGCCGGGAATTGAGGCTGGAGCGGTGTGAACTGCTCCAGCACTGTGCTGGCCCCCTGTGGGGGACAGAATAGGTCCTACCGGTTTGCGCCATCGTGAAACGCGACGGCGTTCATGACGGCGCGAACACTTGGGCTCCATTTGGGAGAATCGCCCCCCCCCCCTGTACCTAGAAGTACCTCTGTTAGCAGTCCAGAACATATTTCAATAATTTTGGTCTAAATTTATAACTTTGATTCATTGGCACTGCTCATTGGCACTGCATAAAATTGACAAAGATCAGCAGTTTGAAAAGTAATTGAAACAGGAAGCATGAATCTTTAAATTAGTCTGTTAGCGCTCATCGAATAACACCAGTTAGAAATTTTGGAATAAGTCATGATTTAGTTTAAATATTAGGTTATTTGGGCTGTAGTTACTCGATTCTTAAATTGCAGACAGGGGAGAGAGATAAACTAAAACACCAATTTTCCTTTCCCTTCAGTCTGTAATCAGTGTAGTTTAACATTGAGAAGACTGATACGTATTCACAAATTTCTATTACTGTGCGGTTAATTTACAAATCACCAGCAACAGACATTCTTAGATTCAAGCAAGGGTATTGTTTATTCTCACACCACTGTGGAAAGGTCTATTGCTATGTCACAACGCACCCAAGAAAGATACAATTATAGCCAATAATGCACTTCTGCAAATATTAAAATCAAACCGAATAGTTAGCAGTTTACATGTCCAGTGAAGGAGAGAGCCTTTCCCATTATGGAATTGAAGTTCAGGTACGTTCACATGGCTGGGGCCAACTGATTAACTGCAAGGTTCCTTGGAAGTAAGCAGTCGCAAATTTGGTGGCTCCCGTTGAAGACGGATTTTTTCAGTCTTTTCCCCGCCCAAAGGGTGAAGTATTTGAGTGCAGGAGTGCCCGGGGAAGGTTTTACTCCTCTGGTGTGGCTGGTGAATGGATCCATGGACTAGGAGTGGGGCAAGGAGGAAAGAGCTGCTGGAGCAGGAGAGTCTTCATGATGCGCCACAGGATAAGGTGACGGAGGACAAGGGAGCAGCTCTGTCCGCCCAGTGGTCAACGGAGCAGCTAATAGAGTTCTGAAATGGAAATTACTATCAGCAGAGGAAGGAGACCCTGGAAGACCTGGCCAAAGTAGTGGAACCGATTTAAGCCGGGAATCGAGAGAGTGGAGCAGAGACTGGAGTCCCAGGGCTGGGTGATCCAGAAAGTGCAGGAGGTGGTGGGGGAGCACGAGGAGCAGTTTCCCTCATTGGTGCTGAGGTGGGGGTAATGCAGGAGACCCATAAGAGGCTGAAGGAGAAGATAGAGGATCTGGAGAATCGCGGCAGAAGACAAATCTGAAGATCGTGGGGATGCCTGAAGTCATCGGAGGCCAGCATGTACATGGCCAAGATACTGGAGAAGTTAATGGGGGAGGGGGCCTTTGACTGGCTGCTGGAGGTCGACCGAGTGCACAGGGCGCTGATGAGGACCACAGGCGGGTGAGCAGTGAAGGGCGATGGTGGTGCGGTCTGGACAAGGAGAAGATTCCCGAGGCAAACCAAGAAATGTACCTGGGAAGTGAACACGCTGCGAAAGGTAACACGCTGCAGGTGCATCAAGACCTGGGAGCAGAACTGGCCGCGTTCAACCGGGTCAAGGCTGCCCTCCTTTAAAACGCGGGTGAAATTTCCAGAAGCGGGTGTACTACTTTGGCACGCCAGAAGGGGCAATGGAGTTTGAAGGACAATAGACTGGGAAGAGTGTGAGGACATTCAACTTTGGAGGAGTTTGTGTGGTTTTTTTAAAAACAAAATTCTTTTTATAAAAAAAAAAAGTTTTTGGCACGTTTTCTGGACGGCAGGTTTTTCATGGGGGAACATCAAGGGAGGGTAACCTTTTGTTGCTCTTGAGGAGAGTATAGTTGGGGGCTGAGGAGCTTGGGGTGGCAGGGAAGCCAGAGGCCTTGGACAGGAGCCATCATGCTAACTGGGCGGGCTCTTTAACGGGAGTGAAGTGGGGGATTGGCAGGTGGTAGGTGCAGGGGGGAGGAATGGGGCTGTGGTTTTGTTTGAGGGTGGGGGGGTGAGGGTTGCTGACAAGGGTGTGGTTGATGTGGCGCAGCTGGAAAAGGATTGATGATGGTGGACATCCGAGGGTGGGTCTGGGGCATTACGTGACATGGGCCGGGGGCTGGCCCAGAAAGGGATATGGCTGATTGGCAGGGGAGAGGGGCGGGGAGCTCCCGACTGGGCTGGTCACATGGAACATGAACGGGCTGAATGGGCCAGTCAAACGGTCACGTGTATTTGTGCACCTGAGGCGTCTGAAGGCGGACATGGCCTTTCTGCAGGAGACACACTTCAAGATAGGGGACCAGACCAGGTTGAGGAAATAGGGGGGTGGGAGATTGTGAACCCTTGGAGGTTTGAGAGGCCGAGGGCGAAGGAATTATCAGATTGCTCCAATATGCATTTGGGGTACTCCCAGATTGACTTTTCCATGTCAGATAAGACGTTGCTGACGGGGGTGGTTGACTTGGAGTACCCGCCGATTGTGGTCTCTGACCATGCGACCCATTTGGTGGATTTGTGGAGGCAGGCCTGCTGAAGGAGAGGCAGAGGCTCCAGATGGAGTTTGGGCTAGTACCCATGGGGAAGGTAGTGGGGCAGTTACAGAGGACCAGAGGGGCAATGTATGAGTGCGGAGAGAAGTGCGTAATAATAATAATCGTTATCTCAGACCTTTTGGCCAGTATCGGGGACATTATGGGGATCTTGGAGGAATTTGGCCAGTTCTCCGGGTACAAGTTGAATATGGGAAAAAATGAGGTGTTTGCGATTGAGGCTGGAGGGCAGGAGAGGAGGTTAGTCGAGCTGTCTTTCAAAGTGGTGGGGGTGAACTTGGGTTGGGCGGAGCTGCACAAGCTGAACCTGACTTGGCTGGTGGGGCAGATGAAAAGGGACTTGAGGTGGGGTGTGCTGCCGCTGGCAGGACGGGTGCTGACAGTAAAAGTGACGGTGCTGCCAAGCTTTCTGTTTGTGCATCAGAACCTCCCAATCTTTGTCCCAAAGTCATTTTTCAAGAAGGTTAACGTGCTGATTTCTGGGTTTGTATGGGCTGGAAAGACCCCTCGAGTTAGGAGGGTTTACCTGAAGCGAGGACGAGATGTGGGGAGGGGGGGGGGGGGTGGCTGGTGGTGCCAAACATGATGAGCTACTACTGGGTGGCGAACATCATCATGGTGAGGAAATTGGTCGTGGGGGTGGTGTCGGATGGAGGCAGCATCGTGTAGGGGAACGAGTTTGAGGGCTTTGTTGACAATGCCTCTGGAACCTACCTGTTTCACACTGTGCAGCCTGAGTGATTCACTTCCTGCACTTGGAGTAAGCATTCAGCAGGGTCATTTCTATCCTCTTGTGTGATTAATAATTAGTTCTGTAGGTCTATAAAGAGGTGTTCTGATAAATTTAGACTTAATTTAATTTAGTTTCATAAAGTCTGATTACTGGAACCTAAGTTAACCCTTTAAGCTGCTTTAGTTCAATAGAGATATAGCCATCAGACGGACTCAAACATTGATTTAGCAAAAATACCAAAGTTTATTGAACATGAACATGAGCAAAAGCGAACAACAGTGCAAAATTTTATGATTTTGGACCAGACCCCCAAGATCTTCATACGATCTGGTTAGGGACCAATAATGTTTTGTTCAAGTAGACAAAGGTTGAAATTCAAGACACGGATTTTCAGCAACCCACCTAGGCGTCAGTAAACAGTAAGTCAGCCAATCTTGTTGAAACTCTTTCTCTCATGAGGGATTCCAGTCTTCACCTTCAAAGATTTTGCCTTGGAATTCTCTCTGAAAGTGTCACTAAATCAGACAGCCTCAACGACAGCCCACCACATAATTTCAGTTTTGTCTCCCAAAACGCTATTCCCCTAGTATTCTTGAGTCTGCATTTCAGCACCAACACACACGCACAATGGTAGCTTTTCAGACGGCTGAACATAACATTATGCTGCAGCCCATCAGGACCTGTATGTGATCCAGAACACCAACACTTGAAGTAGTGCACACTATTTTATTAAAAGGTTAACTATTTAAACATACTTGAACTGTGGATAAATACGATACTAGCATTAACTAAAGACCTTTGCCTTGTCCTAACCAGTTGATGCACTCGGCACATGGTGAATGTCTGTGTTGCAGGCTGTGAGCTCTGTGCTCCTAGCTGGCTGCTACTCGAATGAGCGGGAACTCTGATGCCCCCTGTCTTTATAGTGCGTGTGCTCTCACTGGTGATTGGCTACGGTATTGTGTATGGTGATTGGGCCCACTGTGTGTCCATCAGTGTGTGTCTGCACCATAATATACTGGTGTATATTATGTCAACGGTCTCATGCCCGCCCCCCCCCCCCCCCTTTCCGGTAGTTGACCGGTCCCATCGGACACTTGAGAAGAGGCCGTGACCGAATCAACCACCATCATTCAGTTTCATAGCTTCTGAGATAAGGAAAAAGTCCTGCAGTGGGCCAAGAGCACCATGACATGAAATGGAAAGATAGAACTATACGAGTGCATCAAAATGGAGTGTAGAACTAGCGAGGAAGCAGACGGCCCTTAACATGGTAAAGGCGGTACTCTACAAGAAGGGCATTTGTTTCGGAGTGGTGTAGTGAGAAGAGACGTAATCTCATATAAAGTACACTTAGATAGGGCAGTGAGGGAGGAATGGCTGCATTTAGTAGGAGAGATCTTGGAAACAAACCGCCACTACTCGGAGGCTCTTACTCGGAGCTGTTTGCAACAAGGAAGCGGCTTCAGAAGCACTTTGACTTGGTATCCACTAGAAAGGTGGTGAAGCAGCTATGACGCAGATGAGGCTTAGTATATGAGCATGGGAGAAGGCAGGCATTCTGTTGGTGCACCAGCTGAGGTGGCAGGTGGACTCTTGGAAGATAATACAGGTCAAGAATCCGAAGGGTGGTTTCGTGACAGCACCGCGAGAAGTCAATGCGGCTTTTGAGGCATTCTACAGGGATCCTGCACGTTGGAGCCGCCAGAAGGGGTGTCAAGATTTGACAGAGTTTCTGGATAGGCTGTCCTTCCTGAGAGTAGAGGAGGTGAATAGGGAGGAACTGGAGGCCCTACTAGGCTCTGATGAGGTACTCCGTGCAATTGGGTTGATGCAGATGAATAAAGCCCCAGAATCTGATGGGTATCCTGTTGAATTTTACAGAGAATTCTCTGACCAGCTAGTACCAGTAATGGTAGATATGTTCAACGACCCTTGAGCTCGAAGTTACCTGCCTAATACACTTACATGGGCCTCAATCTCCCTTATTTTAAATAAAGATAAGGACCCCAAGGAGTGTGGTTCTTACAGACCCATTTTGCATCTAAATGTGTATGCCAAGGTACTGGCTAAGCTGATGGCTTTGCCAACATTGGCGAGACCATGCAGATGCTGCGACAATGGATGAACGGACATCGCGTGACAATCACCAGGCAGAAATGTTCTCTTCCAGTCAGAGAACACTTCAGCAGTCAAGGGCATTCAGTCTCTGATCTTTGGGTAAGCGTTCTCCAAGGCAGCCTTCAGGATGCACGACAACACAGAATTGCCGAGCACAAACTGATAACCAAGTTCCGCACACATGAGTACGGCCTCAACCGGGATCTTGAATTCATGTCTCAACTACATTTAACCTCTCACCATCTGGCCTGGGCTTGCCAAGTCCTACCAGCTTTCCTGGCTTGAGACGATTCACACCTCTTTAACCTGTGACTATCCCTCTCTCCAGTCGCACTGTGTGGACCTGTAAAGACTTAATTACCAGCAAAGACTCTCATTCAAAGTACCATCTTGCATCATTGGCTTTGTCTATATATGCTGTGTTTGTGTAACCTACCTCTTCACTCACCTGATGAAGGAGCTACACTCCAAAAGCTTGTGAATCCAAATAAACCTGTTGGATTTTAACCTGGCATTGTAAGACTTCTTGCTGCCTGGCAGTTAGAGCCATGTGTACCTCCATAGTGGTAGAAGACCAGACCGGATTTGTGAAGGATAGGCAGCTGTCCTGTAATATATGGTGGGTTCTGAATGTTGTCCTCTTGCCTTCTTCGGTCTCCGAGCCAGAGGTGATTATAGCAATGGATGCAGAGAAAGCATTCGATTGAGTGGAATGGAAGTACTTGGGAGGTTTGGTTTCGGGCAGAAATTTATTTCATGGCATTCGTACCATTGTGATTAAATCAGGATACTTTCCTCTGAGCAGGGGCACAAGATTTGTGTGCCATTGTCGCCACCCCTTTTTGCGCTGGCGATAGAACCTCTGGTGATAACACATGGCTTCTGGGGGATGGAGGAGATTTATTGGGGGGGGACATGGGGTGTTGTTTTATACCGATGCCCTGATCTTGTCACAGATCCGGTCTCTGTCGACGTGATTATGAGACTGCTGAGCGGCTTTCGTTCCTTTTTGGGCTATAAACTAAATCTGGGGAAAAATGAGTACTTTCCGGTTTCTCCCCCAGGGAGCGGAGCCAATTTGAGGGTTTTATCCTTCTGCCAGATATCTGGATATCGACCCCAGTTTTCACATTTTGATTTAATATTTTTAAGTTTCCGTTCTTCTTTGTTCTTTTTGGGGTGTGCTCCATTTTGGTTTTTTTGGAGGAGCGGCCCTTTTTGATTTATCCCTTAATTAGTTTCTGTTCTTCTAATCAGTTGATTGGCCCCATAATATATTCTGGTATCTGGACATTTGACAGATGATTGCCATAGGCTTCATAAGTTAAACTTTATACATTTGTCTCACTGATAATCCAAAGGCGAGTTCTGCTGGGATGAAGAGCGTCCACTCTGCGTCCACTCTGCCTAGAGCTTTAGCCTTGTTGGGTGACCTTATGGAAATTTTATACCTGGAACAGGTCAAGTACACTGTCAGGGGATTGGTAGAGGGATTCTTCCTGAGGTGGCAGCCATTTATCTCCCACTTCAAAGAGTTAATTACCATCCGCTATTATGTGGTGGGAGGGGGGATACGGGGGGAATTTGGATGTAGCTTTTGTTGTGTATTGTTCTATATCTCTGAATTATTGTGTCGTTAACCTGACAATTGTAACAATTTTGAACAATTTTTGCAGTTGTGTTGTAGTTCAGTTCGTGTTTGTTCAATGTGTGAAACCTTCAATAAAATATTTTTTTTAAATGGGTGATCAGCGCAGCCAGATGCAACTGAATAAGGGGTGCCAGCCTACTGATAGTTCCCTTACTAACACTGTTTACTTCAGAACATGGAGTACTTGCACTTGCCAAACTTTTGACTTTTGGAAAGCCTCTATTTCTTCACTACTGAAAGCAATCATCATCATCCCCTTGCAATTTGAGGTTCAGCTTGTTTAGAATTGAAAAGATGTCTGCAAGGTAAAACATAGTTAGCATCTAGTCGGTCACTAATTAGTCGGTCACTAATTTTTTAACAAGATTAAGGCGATTAGCAGAGCCTTGCGAATTTGGCCCTATGCTAACTGAGATGCTCCGAGATCAGTTGGTGTGCGGAATAAATAATTTAGCGATGCAAAAACGTCTGCTAGCAGAGGCCAAGCTGGATTGCAAACCAGCATTGCAAGTTGGCTTTGTCCTTCGAAAAAAAACAACGAGCGGAGCACATGAATTGCAGGGTATTCCGATAGAGGTAGACACCCACACCAGTGCAACTTTAGTTAAGGGACTACCACTGGAGGATAGAGCCCACTCCGGAACCGCTCCCAAGCAAGGGAAAATTAGGACCAGGCAGATGGCTGTCCCTGCAATTGTTGCCAGAGAGGAGAAATAAAAGGCCCAAACCAACATTTTAGAGAAAGACACGTAGGCCGGGGTACAGGAGAATGCACACCCCAGAAGCCCCACCTGGGAAAGACCAGAGGAAACACCAAGGGAGAGGCCAGAAAGTAGCCTCCACAGAGACCAGAGGGCCCAACACAAGGTCACAAGGAAAAAAAACTCAAAAGCAGGCCGGCAGCAGGATGGGGAGAGGAGAGAAGGAGGGAGGGAAGGGAGAAGGAAGGAACTGCCCACATATAAATACCAGACAACTACCAACGGTGAAGTGAAGGGCCAAGGAAAGTACCCGGAACCAGCGAAAGAATGGGTGGGGGAAGTTGGGGTTGGCAACATTAAAAAAGAACAAATGAAATGAAAATGAAAATCGCTTATTGTCACAAGTAGGCTTCAAATGAAGTTACTGTGAAAAGCCCCTAGTCTCCACATTCCGGCGCCTTTTCGGGGAGGCTGGTACAACTTATAGATTGTAACCATCGCATCTATGTTTAACGAGTGTACAGTGTATAAAATGTAAAATCTTCAATAAAAATATATTTCAAAAAAATTGATGGTTGTTCTAAGTTCCTCTCTTTCTATTACCTCTGCATTACCTGTTACCATTGGGATAGCACTAGTGTCCTCCATGTGAAAACTGAGGTAAAATATTGATTTAGCATCTCCGCCTTTTCCATGTTCCCCACTATTCATTGCCCGGTCTCATCCGCCAAGGGACCAACATTCACTTTAGCTACTCTCTTCCTTTTTATATACTTCTAAAAACTTTTGCTATCCTTTATTATATTTTGTGCCAATTTTCTTCCATAATTTACTTTCTCATAACTTATCTTACAACATTTTTACATTTCAAACTTTAATCCTAAAATAGAAATATTGGTAGGAAATGTGGGACGCAATTCAACAGGAAAATTTCCAGGTGTCATTTTGGGCACATTTTGCAGGGTATTTCTCGACAGCCGCGAGATCGCGGCCCATATTCAACGGAACTTGAACTGCCGAAAATTAACCCTCGAGTTTCATGCCATTACTGGCTATCTCGCTGTTTGATTCGCCCCCCCCCCCCCCCTACAGATCACTGGCTGGCACTTTGCACCCTCCCCACATCCAATCTTTATGCTTGTTCCTCAGAGCCCACTTGGGAACAACCCCAGCACAACCTTTCCAGTCCAGGTGCAGTGCCCACACATGCCACCTGCCATAGACACCCTGACCTGTTAAGCAAGCGGCTCATAATGCCCTCTTGTCCCTGCAGGAGAAGATAGCCCATAATAAGTGGGAAAGGGCAAAGTCAAGTTGGGGGCAGAGTTGCAGAGATCTGAGTCCTCACCACCTATGGGAAACGAGCCCTGGAGGTTGCAAAGTTGACTAAGGAGAGAGCAGTTACCAATGGTGAGGTTGGCCTGCGCCAAATAGGTGTGGATCGACTGCCCTTCACCCAGATGACCTTTCTGGAATTGTACGCCCCCTTGAGGACCCAGGTATCTTAGAAAATGTTCTTCCTTTCGGCTACAGAAAAGGAATGAAGCAGCAACAGCAGCAAGCGACAAACACAAGCCTGCAAAGATGTTAGTTTATTTACAGTATCAAAATACAAGAGACAATACAATGAGGATGCCACCCTACCAACATCACATCAGCGGAAAGGCTCACCAACCCAGCCCACCGGACAAGGCTGCTCCAACATGGAGCACGGCAGAGGAGAGAGGAGAAAACATTAGGTGGCACAGTGCTTATCATTGCTGCTTCACAGCGCCAGTGACCTGGGGTCAATTCCAGCCTTGGGTCACTGTCTGTGCGGAGTTTGTATGTTCTCCCTGTGTCTGTGTAGGTTTCCTTCGGGTGTTCTGGTTTCCTCCCACAGTCCAAAGATGTGCATGTTAGGTGGATTGGCCATGCTAAATTTCTCAAAGTGTCCAAAAGAGTAGGTGGGGTTACTGGGTTATGGAGATAGGGTGGGGGCATTGGGGCTCTTTCAGAGGGTCAGTGCAGACTTGATGGACCGAATGGCCTCCTTCTGCACTGTAGTGATTCTATGATTCTTTTCCACTCCTCCCAAGAGGCGCAAAGTCCAGTCCAGAATGGATCTTGCACATTATAAACAAAACCAAATGCAGAGAAACCACCGAGGGAAAACACAAAATAGGCAGAAAGACAACAAAGTCACCAGCCGCACACCAATGACGAAAACCAAAACAAACAACAAATTAACAACGGCACCAGCTGCTGAGGCAGCGCAAGCCTCCCCACCCCAGAATCAGATCTACATCGGCGGGAGGGCGCTAAAAAGCGACTCAAACCACCTGAAAAGGGCAGCGACACAGGTGCAGCGGAATAAGGAGAGAGAAACACACCACTGGTTGTGTGCACCGAAAGAAAACACCAAATCAGGCAGGAATATAACAAGAACACCAGCTGCACACCAAAGACAAAATCAAGACAAAAAACAGAGGAAACTACTGCCCGCTATCGAGTAGTGCACAAAATGACCACCCCTTTCCCGTGGCCCCAACAGCAGACCTACATCGGTGGAAACACACCCAATGCGTGTACAGGAAAGCATGTGTGTGAACGTCAGTGCAGTCCAGAAAAGAGCACAGCAGAAGAAGGAAAGAGAACGCCCCACCCTTCTCCAGCACTGGTAATTTGCCGGGGTCCAGGCCGTAGAAGCAAGAGGGGTTGCGACAGAGAAGCACACAGCCACCAGGCAAAAGAGCAATGCACTGCCAACGAGGCAAAAATGACACATCCCCCCTGGAGCATAGTGGAGAAGGGAAAGAGAACAGAAACCAGCAAATGGCCACTGAACAGAAAAATTCACCGGTAGTTCATGTAAGTGTCTCAGCGCAACCTCCGGGCTGCACAGTTGAGCCGGACAACCCCCCACCACCACCCTCCCCTCCTGCAGTACCAGCGTCTGATCATCCATTACCGTCCTGTCCATGAGGACCGGGCCATGGAAACACAGAACATTAACAGGTGACCCACAAGTCCAGAACAGAAAACACAGTCAGCACACAAAACAGACCTTTAAAAACATCCACAGTCTGCTCAAGCGAGCCCCCCTGCATTCTCTGCCCGATAGTAGGCTTGCCAAAACACTCCCGCGCCGCATTACAGGTCAAAGAGACTGAAAGGCAACTATGTTCTTTTTTCCTTTCCTCCATCCAGAAAGCGCAAGTAAGCCCAAGGGGCAGAGTCAGCAGCAAGCAGCAAACAAACTCTCAGCTACAGCAGCCTCCAGGCATTGGCAAGTCACCAACAAGCAAACACAACCTGAAGCTGGGAAGTGCTCTTACAACTAACCAAGTTAATTTGTCATTTGTAATAGCCTTCAGCTGTGAAGCTGGAGGCTGGTTACAGTTAAAGGGAGTGAAATAGACTTTCAGCATTGATGCCACAAGGCTGTGTCCTGGAAGTGTTTTCTAGCACTGACAGGTTGCAGCTTGCCCCTTTTATGGGTTAATGATATTCTCGTCATCGTCAGGAGTGGGCCAGGTGAGTTGCAAACTGGTTCGCGTCCGGCACGAATCTCGATTTTGGCCTTTCCCGCTATTTACCCAGCGTGCCCAAATCCACGCTGGCTGCAACGCAGTTGTTGAATCGCGTCCATAGAAAAAAAATACACCCTGACTCTTTTTAATTATTTGATTTTTAATTACTTATCTTGAGTTGCAGTGTATTTCATAGAATCCCGACAGTGCAGAATGAGGCCATTCGGTCCATCGAGTTTGCACCAACCCTCTGAAAGAGCCTGCACGTTCTCCCCGTGTCTGCATGGGTTTCTCCCGGGTGCTCCGGTTTCCTCCCACAGTCCAAAGATGGGCAGGTTAGGTGGATTGGTCATGATAAATTGCCCTTAGTATCCAAAATGGTTAGGTGGGGTTACGGGGATAGGGTGGAGGTTTGGGGTGCTCTTTCCAAGGGTCAGTGCAGACTCGATGGGCTGAATGGCCTCCTTCTGTATTGTAAATTCTATGTCTAACCTGTGCATCTTTGGACTGTGGAGAAAACCGGGCACCCATAGAAAACTCACGCAGACACGGGGAGAACGTACAAACCCCACACAGTCACCCCAGGTCAGAACTGAACCCGTTCCCTGGTGTTGTGAGGCAGCAGTACTAACCACTGTGTCGCCCTACTTGAGGCACTTAAGGTACTTTCTTCTAGTGCAATCATGTGTTGCTAGTCAGTGTCTACTTCATTGTACTAAATTAAGCTAACTTGTAAATGTTAGCAACTTCAATATGGCTTATTTTCTGAATACGTCAGCATAAAATGGCACAGTGACCTAGTTGGCTTATTGCAGAATGCAAAAACGCCAGGGTCATCGCCTTCCTATTTCTGTAGATGATACTTCTACTGCAATCTTTTCCATACCCTCCTGTGTTTTCTCACAGTTTCTCCACAATTTCCTTGCAAGCGTGAATGTAAGAATATGAAAACCAATAAATAGTTTGTATGCAGTCTTTTGTGTGCCATTTTGCCTCTATTATTGTTGTTGTTATTGCTTCTCTTTTCTCTCTTCAGTGGTTCTTTCTCCAGCAGAGATATGAGTCAGTACACCCATACAATGGGCTGCTTTAAAAACGGCTTTCATTCAATGCCAACAAAGTGCTTTGGTTTTGTGGAATTATTGCACTATCTATCTGGAATGGAATTCTCATCAAATATTGGATCTTTTATGGAGGAACCATTTAAATTAGACTTTTAAATAAGTCTAATCCTGCATTCGCTGCATAATTTGCTTGCCTTCAATTACTGTTCTGTTAGGATGTGTATAGCATTGTTAAACTTCACCATATGATGAAACTGTTCTGAGGTGCAAGAAACAAAAATAATTTTTCAATTAAATTAAATCTTGTTGACTTGAAAATGCATAATTAAATGGATGTGCTAACTTTTGAAACATTATTTTTTCTTCATCATGAAACAAATGCCAACCCCTGAGGCTACATAGAACCACAACAGTTTCCAACACAATTTGGAGGTCATTTGATCCAACTTGTCCATTGCTGGAACAATCTGAAAACAAACCCACCCCCATCTCTCTCTTCACTTTCCTATATCCTCCACTGCTTCAAATATTTATCTCATTGTCCTTAAAAGATGTAACAATTATCTTTCAATGGAATGAGACTCCAGGGTCCCTGCAGGAGGTTCCTTGTTTGTCTGCTGCAGCTGCGACGGGAGAAGTGCAGAAATCCCAGAGAAATATTTTCTGCATAGGAGCAATCAAAGTGTGATCTAAAACTCAGTTTCTTCTTAGCGACACATAACTGAATTTTAGCTTCACGAGTTTAATATAGACTTTCAAATGGCCAGTGAGATTCATCCAATCAGTAACGTAACAGAAGTAGTAAACTAATGAAAGTTTGGAGGTCAGACTGATTGTCACTTTCAAATAATTACAGTGTCACTTTCAAATAATTACAGTAAGAAGTCTTACAACACCAGGTTAAAGTCCAACAGGTTTGTTTCAAACACTAGCTTTCGGAGCACTGCAGTGCACTTCTTACTCTGCTCACCCCAGTCCAACGCCGGCATCTCCACATCATTTCAAATAATTAAACTGCGTACTGCTGCAGAAAGAGACATATTGTTGAAGCTTTAAGTTGTGCACGTGTCAGGCAAATTCACAAGAATACCAATTGTAAAGGGAGAAACAATTTACATTGCATGAGAAGAGAGTGCTAACTGGTTAGGAAGTGATCTTTGATTGATAGAAGTGTTGTCATGGAGAATGCACCACGGAACAGTGAACTGCAAAGCTTTTGTTTAAATTTAAGCCAAGCAGGTCAGCTCTGGTTGGTCAAAGCATTTCCATGGGGAAGGAAGTCTTCTAATTACTGATGCTAAACATGGAAAATGCACCAGGAAAAACAGTGAACTGCAAAGCATTTCCATGAGGAAGACACCAGGGAATGGCTGTCTTCCAATTGATGTTGCTAAAGCAACACAGAGTCACACAAGTGAGGCTGGTTTAGCACCGTGGGTTAAATAGCTGGCTTTTAATGTAGAACAATGCCGGCAGCGTGGGTTCAATTCCCGTACCGGCCTCCCCGAACAGGCTCCAGAATGTGGCAACAAGGGGCATTTCACAGTAACTTCATTGAAGACTATTTGTGACAATAAGCGATTATTATTAATTGAGTGAGCAGAACAGATTGATAGTAGGGTTACTAATTTACAATGTGCCCTCCACTGCACTTGATTTGAGGTCTGCAAATTATTTTCATTATTTCATTGTTTGTGCCGTTATATTGCCTCAATGAGTGACCACACCATAAACAATATCCACTTGAAACACGCCTGAATTGTAACCGTGTTTAAGCAGAAATGGTTTGACAGCACAATTATTGACACTGTCAAACGTATAGTAAATCTCTCTAACATGTAGGGCGCGATTCTCCACTCCCGCGCCGAAGTGACCGCGCCGTCGAGGTTCACGACGGCGCGGAACGGCCCCGGTCCCTGGGTCAGGATCGGGGCCGCGTCATCTACACGCGCCAGGCCTTGTCGCCCGCGTAAAAGCGGCGCCACATTGATGACGCGGCCGGCGCCACATAACGGGCGTCATCCGCGGGTTGGCCAGCGCCAACCCGTGCATGCGTGGTTGCCATCCTTTCTAAGTCTGCCCCGCAAGAAGATGGGGGACGGATCTTGTGGGGCCGCGGAAGGAAGGAAGTCCTCCTTCAGAGAGGACGGCCCGACGATCGGTGGGCACCGATCGCGGGCCACCCCACATTTCAGGTAAAGCCCGGTGCAGGATCCCCCCTCGCCCCCCCCCCCCCCCCCCCCGGGCAGGCCGCCCCCCCCAGCGTTCACGCACCGCTCACGACTGCAGCGACCAGGTGTGGATGGCGCCGGGGGGAACCCGCCATTTTGGCCTGGCCGCTCGGCCCATCCGGGCCTCAGAATAGCGGGGGTGCCGGAGAATCGCCATTTTCGGTGTCTCCGGCGATTCTCTGGCCTGCGGCCAGCGAAACTCGACCGGGCCGTTCCCGCCGCTTGGGAGAATTGCGGGAGGGCGTCGGACCGGCGTCCCCGGAAATTTTGGCGGCCCAGCGATTCTCCCAACCGGCGTGGGAGTGGAGAATCGCGCCTGTACTCTTTGAGAGGAAGGAGTACGTTCTTGCATATAGCTTCGATTTTGTGCCTTTGTCCCATTTCATATGAGAAGAAGTATTTGCTGATTTCAAACATCTCTACTCCCAGTTATCCCACCACAAACCAATGTCCACTGAAGATGCTAAATCCTTGAAAGCATGCCTAGCTGATCTAGTGCACGCATATTGCAGGATACCGAATTGCTTGGCAGATCTTCACTTGGAATGCAAATGTCTGGTAGCTTTGTGAGGCCTCAAGGCCAACACAGACATACATATTTTTAAACCCGACTTGAAGGAACTGGAATAACCATACTTAAGAATATAACCTGTGTTAACAACATGCACACCATGGGGGGGGTCCAAATTTGTATCCATTGGACTTGCCACTGGCCGAAATGAAAGTCGCCAGAGGATCATAGACAGCTCTCTCCTTTGAGAGGGGGAGCTGCTTTGTTGGTGATTTAACCTGACAGTCAGCACACTTCAAGTGAGGGACAATGCTGAGAAGGCGGGGCCTTCATAGTCACTTCAGCCGGTACGGTACCACTAACCATGACTGGACAGCCCTGCTCAAAAGCAAGTTACAAAAACTCTTATTGGACTTGTATAAAAGTAACAAGCTGCTGGGTTGTATATATGTTAGGATTCATCTCACGGCTAGTTGCGAATTGAACCTGGGTCCCTGGCGTGTGAGGCAGCAGTGCTCACCACTTGGTTACACTGATCATATCATTGCTCACTGTATATTGTTCAAACTCCTGCATTGGCCTTAGGATGCAACACTGGCCCAGATTAGGTAAGGCGTCTCAAATATTTGAGCAACAGAAGGAGCCAGCTGTTTCACGCTGCTACTATGCAGTAGCAACATGAGTTCACTGACAGGATGCTGCCGTGAGGCCAAACAGACATTCTGCCTGTCACACAAATGAGTAATGCAATTATGAATTTCAGCTTCGGTGTAATGGCTGTATTATAGGCAGTAGGTCCAGAAACTGGTGGATTGTGTGAAATAGAATGTCCCTTCAGCCTTTCACAACAGTGTTATGGGCCAGGATTTAGAGAATCCCAAAGTGTATCATGGAGTTCACCTGACCCACAACTTTTAGTAGATTGTGGTATGGGGAGCACACAGCTCACTCTCCAGGTATGGTATAGCAGAAAATAGACCAGTGGTTTTTAAAACAAAACAATGTTTATTCTATGAACTCAAGTTAACCTTTCTAAAACAAACAGTGAACATCTTAACAACCAGCAAATCAAATACACCCCCCAAAGAATACAACACTAAGTAATCTGTATACCTTCCTTTTAACATCCAAAAGACTTAACAAACCTTCAAACAGGAGCACATTATGGTTTACATTCAAGACTGAAAACACTTCCGATTCTTCTGAGTTCTCCAAATGATCCATAGATGGTCTTTGGATGGCTTAGATCAACAGCAGTGCAACTCACTTTTAACTTCAGATTCAGCTCCCTGAAAAACACAGACACACCCAAGCTCTTTCTCAAACTGAAACTAAAAAACAGCTGAAGTAGAGCTCAGCTCCACCCACACTCTGACATCACTCCAGTAACATGACCAGCTGTGTTTCTTCAAGGTATATTTCTTAAACACTCATTTCTTAAAGGGTACTCTCACATGACAACAGGCAAAGTACTGACTGTACCAACCAGCCTGTTTTTGCAAAACTCAAAGCATAGGGCGCGATCTATCGGCCTCATCGCGCCCGAAGCCAGTAAATCTTGTGATGCCTTGCGCGATCTAACGAGATCTCAGAGTTGCGATCTAGATCCAAATATTCAGGGAGGGCTAAAGTTAAGGACTGGGGGGATGTCATCGCCAGCGATTAGGGTGTTTGGGAGGAGGCCTTGCCATCGATCCTGCGGGCTGCAGCAGCATTCTGAGATCCGGGCACTCTTTAATAAGGGTGACCCAGTCTCTGAGAAGAACGATATGTCAGTGAGATGATGACCTGTCCCTCTCCGTTTCGGTGAGAACCCTGGTGTACCATTGAATGATACTGAAAACCCGATTGAGGGTCACAGTTTTTCTAAATGGCATTGAATGGCACACTGGGCCGCTTCTAGCGCCAGTGAGACTCATTATGATTTTCCTGCTGCAGGGAGCACTTAGTTGCTGATTGGGAGAATCACAACCAATATACCCAAGCCTTCCGCCTTTTGAACCAATCGGACCAATCAGCAGTAAGCTGAGAGCTTGGGGATTGCATAGTTCCCCGTTGCTTTCTCCATGGCAAAGGCCTCAGCCAATCAGTCAACTTGCCAACCAATCAGCAGCCTTTTCTTCTGTGGTATAAATTGTTGCAATTGTTTGAAATTTGACATGTGTCTCTTTTCAGCAATATTCAAGTTCTGTACTAAAAGCTGGATGTGAAAGTGAAAGAAGTCTGAAGTTCAACAATAATGCTACAAAATCTACTGTTGGCTGACTGAAATGCACTTCATCGGTTTCTTTTGCATCTTTAAAAAAAAAAACTAGCAGCATGTATTTGTAGATGAACTTGCATCGATGAGAACAGTGGCATCCTTAATTCTTCTTGATATTTTGTCTGTTTTCTTTGTGCTTTGCTGATCAAGTTACTTCTGGAAGAAATGCAAAACTGCTTTGTGAATTACTGCTTTATCGTTTTTTTAAACCATGCACCTTCCAGTTTTTAAGCAATGTTTAAGATCAAAAGCCTGAACATTTATTTATTTTGTACTTCTTGTGAGTACTTTGAAAGTATCTATTTTGCATACTCTTTCCTGAATAAGAGAAATGCACACGGTTTGGGAACACGGCAATTTCAACATTTATATTTAATTGAGTATGAATTGTAAATCATATCCTAAATTTTGAATCAACTGAAGTAGTCTAACTCTCAGGAAGGTGGTAAATCTTATAACTGACTGATTCACTGAATCTTAAATCTTATAACCAACTGAAGTCTACAGAAATAGCATTGAGTTGGCATCTATATAGTATGTGTAACATAAGGTTAATTGATAAACGTTCTGTATAAAAAAAAAAAGGAATTTTTGTTCAAAGTAAGAAGAAAAATCTAATATTTTCAAAGTAAACTGAGAGGCTTTCATTTTTATTTGCACACGTAACATAGGCTTCTAAGTGAAGAGGTCATTGACTTGGGAATGAAAAGACTGTTATATAAGGCAGAGACTATAAGAGAGAGAGACTACTTTTCAATGTAACTGCTCGTACAATTTTAATAAGGGCAGCAGCAATTGATTTGCATGCTAGAATATCCGAATTTGTTTATTTATTACATTGCAATTTACTAACCTACAGCATAGTTGAATGCCAGTATTTTTATAAGGTTCATTGACTTACAAAGACATATTGAGGAAGGCAGATTTACCATGTAAAATTTTGCTCTGAAAAGAGAAGTTGTTATCTTAAAGTAGTTTATTGGAAGAACTGATAAGCATCACCATTTCAGGCAGCATGACTACGGGTGCGATCTAATGGGAGAAGCACCAAGTGCAGTAGCAAGCTTTGCTGGGTGCTTCCCGGCGGCTGACCTGGTGAGACCGCGACTGGTATCGAATATCAATTAGGGCCACGGGCTTCACGGTGGGAACGACTGCCACGCCTGCTGATTTGCTTGGACCATGCTCGGCAGCTCCCTGCTAATGAGGGGGAGCAGCTCTTATACCACTCCCTTAGAGCAAATGTCAGACAGCACGCAGCCATGCCAGCGCACACCGGCCCCACGATTCAAATATGCCGACCTGGCCCGAGTGTTGGACGCGGTGGAGTTGCGATGGGGACACCCTGCTCCCCCGAGGGGGTCAGGGGGCCAACCACAGGGCAGCAGGTCCCACCTGGGAGGAAGTTGCAGCGGCCGACAGCTCAGGGAGTGTGACCAGGTGGACCACCATCCAGTGCCACAAGAAGCTCAGCGACCTCCACTGGGCTGCACGGGTGAGTTGGCATCGGCCCCATGGCCCCCGACTGCCACACCAAGGCCTTCACCCCATCCCCAATCTAACAGCCTCCCATAATCTAACCAGCGACCCAGTGAGAGGTTACGCAGGTGCCAATTAGTACTGGTCAATGCAATTGTGGACCAGGTGTCACGGCATCAGGGGGGATTGCCCAGGCCACTGGACACCCCTGGATGGTCAGGGACAGGATAGGATGGCACCGGACTCTCCAGTCGGGGACCTTGGCACTGGCAGGCTTACATCTTAGCACTGTTGAGGTGCCATTGTGCCCAGGTGCCAGGGTGGCACTGCTAAGGGCCAGGACCTGGGGGCTTTGCCCATGAAAGGAGGTTGCGGGGTGGTGTGGTGAAGGGCCGATATGACGGGCCCTCCGGAAGGTTGAGGGGGGAATGAAGTGTGAGGGTCATGCACGGGGAGGGGAGCGAAAGGGGGCACGGGAAGGCCTGAAAAGCGGAACCTTCAAGGACCCCTAGCGGGGTGTCCTCATATTCATGTGTGTGGGGAGTGGCATTGCCTTTGGTTGGGGGATGTGGGAGACCCTCAATCTCACTTAGAGATTGGGGCACCCTTTCAAAATGGTGGCCCAATCTCTGAGGAGTCGGTCTGGCCAGCGAGTTTCCCCAGTGATATAAATAATTCTAAATGTGGGCTAACCTGGAGAGAAACTCCCCATGGGCCCCAAAAAAGTGACTAGTGTGGTTAGATAGCAGTGGGGAACCCGCCGACAGAGCTGGGGAGAAACTCCCAGCCAAACCGGCCTGAAATGATATTTAGAAACTTTTCCGTTAGATCGTACCCTTGTCTGTACAAGTTGTTTCTGTTTCAAATAAAAGTTCTCCACTGTTGTGGGTAGCTTAAAAGTATATTTCTTAAAATAACTTTGCCCAGCTGAGAGGAATGACCTGAATGGTGATTTTTCCATGATCACCTTCATTAGTACTGGAAAATTAGCCAGAAACTTGACAAATATTTGTCTAATGTGAGCTGGACGTGTTTACTTTGGCTTCTCTCATTTCCTCATTCCCTAACACCCCTAATGATATGCTCCACTTTTCCCTATTAAATGAGAGTTGGTACCTAACCAACAATTTATAAGTGATTTTAACTCAAACCTCTAATCTAAGTAAAAAGTCCTTGAATTCCTTGGCCATTGTGTAACCTGTATCTATAAATTGATAGATTGAAAAAGGTATGTATATGTGTACTTCTGACTGGTGCATCACATCTCCGAGGTAATTATCAACTTTCCACTGTCAGAAGGGAGCCTTGTCCTTCAGTAGAATGTACATGCTGTTGAATCTCTGATTTAAGGATCTCTGCAGGCAGCATAAAGCCAGCAAATTATTTTTAGCGCTGCACTATTTTCTACATGCCTAATCATAGGTAAATTAATTTTCCTTCATTTTTGCAGCTGAGTGGCTCAGATACAAATTTAATCCGTGTGGTAGTCACCACTGTTGTATATAATTACATATGAGATGTAATACGGTAAGGCTCCTGTACTACAGGTACGGGGGTAGATCCCTGCCTGCTGGCTCCACCCAGTAGGCGGAGTATAAATGTGTGTGCTCACCGAGCGGCAGCCATTTCGGCAGCAGCTGCAGGAGGGCATCTCTGTTTACTAAAGCCTAGATTACACTCTACTCTTGTCTCGTCGGAATTGATAGTGCATCAATCCAGTACATTTTTTAAAAGTCATAACACCTTTAAAATGTCCACTGAAGCTATACCATTGACATAAAATAGATACAGGAGATGGAATGTCTGTTGCATATGATTTTGCTCAGCATTAAAATTTAAAAATAGAAAAATCTAGGCATTTTACCCCAGATGTTGATTAAAGCTTGAAGAGCAATTAAACCCTGATTGATTGACTTTGCCCTGCATAGTTCACTCATCAAATTCCACTTTTATTGCCTTGATGCTTTTTATTTAACTGTTGAACTTGTGGATTTAAAGTGACAAAGCCCTATCA
Organism: Scyliorhinus torazame; assembly: GCF_047496885.1. Taxonomy (NCBI): domain Eukaryota; kingdom Metazoa; phylum Chordata; class Chondrichthyes; order Carcharhiniformes; family Scyliorhinidae; genus Scyliorhinus; species Scyliorhinus torazame. Next base: position 170,148,535 of record NC_092712.1, on the reverse strand, counting down.
AGAGTAGCAAAGTAATAATCGTTTATTATTGTCACAAGTAGGCTTACATTAACTCCACAATGAAGTCACTGTGAAAAGCCCCTAGTCGCCATACTACAGTGCCTGTTTGGGTACACAGAGGGAGAATTCAGAATGACTATTCACCTAACAAGCACATCTTTCGGGACTTGTGGGAGGAAATCGGAGCACCCGGAGGAAACCCACACAGACACGGGGAAAAGGTCCAAACTCTGCACAGACAGTGACCCAAGCCAGGAATCGAACCCTGGTGCTGTGAAGCAACAGTGTGAACCACTGTGCTACCATACCACCCATAATATGTTGTGCATGACAAGTTTTAGCTATCATGTCCTTCTAGTTCAGTTATCCAACTTGATGGGTTTCCTGTGCTGTTGTTCTATCATTCAGTAAGTTGCATATTGTGCATGCTTAGGCCCTTCAGACTTGCATCTTTTTATTGTAGGTCTGCCCTTTTTGTATGCAACAGGCACAATTGGACATTATAGCCACCGTCATGAATGTGAAGTGTTTTGTATATTAATATGTTTGATGCTTTATAAAGCGTTTTGCTTAAAGGATCAAGATAACTTGGAGGGGAGTTCTAATGCAGTGTTCCCCTTGTCTGTGGTTTGTTCTGAACATGCTCTTTCCTTTCCCATGCATTTCCTTTTGTATGTATTATTGATTATTTCCTAAACTGTACAAAAACCAAAATACCAGAATTATATTAACATAAAGTAAAACTATACAGATGCTATTAATCTAGGGCAAAACAGGGAACTATTGGAGGCATGCAGTTGGCCAGTCAGCATCCATTGAGAAAGTATGAGTCAGTTGGTTTTTCAAATATAGACCCTTGCCCTATTATTGAGCTGTCTTTGATGCAAAAGAGGCCATAAAGGCATGGAATATAAACACTAATCTGTGTAATCAATATTTATTATAAGTTTGTGGGAACCACTTAAGAAATACTTCCAATTATCAAACAACAAAGTAAGTTTTACATCCGATTGTGAACAGAGATCTGGTTTGTAAGAACAAATCTCTTGATACAGTCTACATAATTGGCTTTGTTAAGTACTAGTCTAATCATATAGTGAAATATTTTGACTTTCACCTTTTCACTTGTGCTTCTCACTCTGAAAACACTGCATAATTAGGTGATTACTTCATAATTTAAGGTCCAAGGCCAAGTTCGCCACACAAAGATTCACTTTGACAAACTAAAGAATGATGTGTGCCAGAAAGTGGACCTTCTTGGAGCAAGTCGATGCAATCTTCTTTCTCATATTTTAGCAACATATCAGGTAAAAAGAACGAGAACATTTTAATCTTATGCTTTGTTACTGTGATTTAACTTGTCTAGTTAACTGATAATTGTTACAAACAGAACAAGTGACATATCAAAACAAGTTTGTATTAACTTTTTTTAAAAGGGAAATGATCTAAAAGTGAAACAAACAAATATTCCTATTTTTACCTTTCCTCTGCACATTTCCAAATATCTTTGCTATCTGACACGGGCAAACAAGGCTTCAGTATATATTTTTTTAAGTTTTCCAATTAAGGGGCAATTTAGTGTGGCCAATCCACCTACCTTGCACATCTTTGGGTTATGGGGGTGAGACCCACGCAAACACAGGGAGAATCTGCAACCTCCACACGGGTAGTGACCCGGGGCTGGAAACGAACCCGGGTCCTCGGCATCATGAGACAGCAGTGCTAACCACTGTGCCACCTTGCCGTCTTAGGCTTCAGTATATTACATTTAATCCAGGATCATACTGCTATTGTTCCAAAACTATTTTGTGTTTGAACGTTCAGCAGTCCCATTGACTGAAGTGGTACTGGAACTCAAATTTGTTGAACTTTTGATTTATTTGAATGATTGAATAAATGTACTTTCATGACCCAGCATCTGTACTTACTATATATATTGGTGTGTGATGACCCATGTGTCAGTGTCCACATGCATGCAACAAAGGAAAGCAAGCACTGAAAGTGAAAATTTAAAGAAATGTTTCTGAACAAATTGAACAATAGTTAAAAAAATATACAATGGTTTGAAAATGCAGTAGTTGGTCAGTTCATCTGACTTCCTGCTGTACATCTCGTCTTCATCAGAGTTAAGCAGCCATCTATAAATTGGGAAAAGCCTTGAATTCCCCTCTTTTCCTACATTAGTAGGCTGTACAGCCTGATTGCTGACCAGTTCCATAGTTAATGGTCACTTTTGCATTGCTACAAAGCAGTCATTAGCACAAATGGCAGTATATTTGCAGCCTGAACCAATTTCCCCATGATTTATTTTGCCAATACAATGATCTATCATAGAATCATAGACATTACAGTGCAGAAGGAGGCCATTTGATCCATCGAGTCTGCACTGGCCCTTGGAAAGAGGACGCTACTTAAGCCCATGCCTCCAGCCTATCCCCGTAACCTAGTAACCCCACCTAACCTTTTTGGACACAATGTATCATGGCCAATCCACCTAACCTGCACATCTTTGGACTGTGGGAGGAAACCGGAGCACCCGGAGGAAACCCACAC